>NW_025729216.1:175000-190000 GCF_021461385.2 Schistocerca piceifrons
ATAAGAACCGTGCTGCCTGTCAACGAGCGTCAGGTGGGGTTTGCCTCTTTGTTCACCACTCTGTCTGTAGCTCGCCAGTACACCTTCAGACGCCTTTAGAGGCAGTTGCTGCCAGGGTTGAGCTCTCGCCGGCTATTACTGTATGCTCTGTTTACATTCCTCCGGATGGGGAGCTCCCCCGCCATGTCTTGGCTGCGCTGCTGGCTCAACTCCCGCCACCATTGCTGCTTCTGGGCGATTTCAATGCCCACAATCCTCTATGGGGTGGGACTGTCTCCGATGATCGCGGTCGGGCCGTGGAGCATGTGTTGGCTCAGCTCGACCTTAGCCTCTTGAACACCGGTGCTCCCACACATTTCAGTGTGGCCCATGGCTCGTTCTCGGCCATCGATCTCTCTATTTGCAGCCCTGGACTTGTCCCATCCCTCCACTGGAGGGTACATCCTGACCTGTGTGGCAGTGACCATTTTCCCATCTATTTGTCACTGCCACAGTGTCATTCTTCTGGGCGCTTGCCCTGCTGGGCTCTCCACAGGGCTGACTGGCCAGCTTTTACTTCCGCTGTAACCATTGCGTCTCTCCCACAGGGTGACATTGACGAGGTGGTCCGTGTTTTCACCACGTCCATCATTTCGGCGGCCGAGGCTGCCATCCCCCGTTCCTCTGGCCTCCCTCGGCGGAAGGCTGTCCCCTGGTGGTCGCCGGAGATTGCTGAGGCTATTCGCGACCGTAGGCGGGCTCTCCAGCGTCATAGGCGGCACCCGTCTCTGGAGACCCTCATCGCCTTTAAGAGGCTCCGTGCCTTCGCCCGTCGTCTTATTGCACGGCGTAAGCAAGAGTGCTGGGAGAGGTACGTCTCCTCCCTGGGCTCCCGTGTCTCGTCCTCGCACGTGTGGTCCCGGATCCGGCGGATTTATGGCTCCCAGACCCCTATGGGTGTCCCTGGGCTCTCCTTGGACGGCGCTGTCTGCACGGACGCTGCCGCCATTGCTGAACGGCTAGCTGCGCACTTTGCTCAGAGCTCTGCGACTGCCTCCTATCCCCCCGCCTTTCGCTCTCTAAAGGAGCGAGCCGAGCGGACGCCGTTCTCATTCCACACGCGTCGTTCTGAAACATACAATGCTCCTTTCAGCGAGAGGGAATTCCTCGCCGCCCTCGCCGATTGCCCTGATACAGCACCAGGCCCAGACAGCATCCACGCGCAGATGCTGAAGCATCTCTCCAGGGACTGCCAGAGACACATTCTCTCGATATTTAATCGCATTTGGAGCGAAGGCGTGTTCCCGTCGCAATGGCGGGAGGGCGTTATTGTCCCCATCTTGAAACCCGGTGCGGACCCACTGGCGGTGGACAGCTATCGTCCCATTACCCTCACCAACGTTTTGTGCAAATTGCTCGAACGTATGGTGGGGCGGCGTTTGTGTTGGGTCCTTGAGTCGCGCGGTCTCCTCGCTCCATCCCAGGGTGGCTTCCGTCGGGGCCGGTCTGCAGTGGACAATTTGGTGCGGTTGGAATCTGCTGTCCGTACGGCTTTTGCCCGACGTCAGCACCTTGTTGCTGTATTTTTCGATCTGCGGAAGGCGTATGACACCACATGGAGGCATCACATCCTCGCCACGTTGCATGGGTGGGGTCTTCGTGGTCGGCTCCCGGCTTTTCTTCAAAGCTTTTTATTGCGCCGCTCTTTCCGGGTGCAAATCGGTGCCACCTCTAGTTCCTCTTATATACAGGAAAATGGGGTCCCGCAGGGCTCGGTGTTGAGCGTCTCGTTATTTCTAGTGGCCATTAATGGTCTGGCTGCAGCAGTGGGGTCGTCGGTGTCTCCTTCTTTGTATGCCGACGACTTCTGCATCTCATTTAGCTCCACAACTACGGGAGTCGCCGAGCGCAGGTTGCAAGTCGCCGTTCGCAAGGCAGCATCATGGGCTCTGACTCATGGTTTTCAGTTCTCTGCTGCCAAGACTCGGGTTATGCACTTCTGCAGGCGTCGGACGGTCCACCCTCATCCTGACCTTTACCTCGACGGCCACCTGCTTGAAGTGGTGGACACTTGCCGCTTCTTGGGACTCGTGTTTGATGCCCGGCTCACATGGGTTCCTCATGTTACTCAGCTGAAGCAAAAATGCTGGCGGCACCTCAACGCCCTCCGCTGCCTTAGCCACACGTCTTGGGGTGCAGATCGCTGCACGCTACTGCAATTGTACAGAGCCCTTGTGCAGTCCCGGCTTGATTATGGGAGCCTGGCCTATGGGTCTGCGTCACCCTCAGTGTTGCAGTTGTTAGACCCCATACATCACTGTGGGGTTCGGCTTGCAACTGGCGCTTTTCGCACCAGCCCCGTGGACAGTCTACTGGTGGAGGCCGGGGTTCCCCCGCTGCGGATTCGCCGCCATCGTCTGCTCGCCGACTATGCTGTCCACGTCCATTGCTCGCCAGGCCATCCCAATCGTCGCCTGCTTTTCCCTGCCTTGGTCCACCACCTGCCCGAACGGCGACCTCGGTCTGGGCTTTCCGTAGCTGTCCGTGTCCAGTCCCTGCTGTCAGAACTGGGGTCATTCCCTCTTCTGCCTCCCTTCCGGGTCCGTACACCTACGCCTCCCTGGTGTTTGTCCCGGCCGTCCGTCCATCTGGATTTGGCACAGGGACCTAAGGACTCGGTTCCGCCTGTGGCCCTCCGTCGCCGTTTTCTTGCGCTCCTCGAATCATTTCCGGGCTGTGAGCCTGTCTACACGGATGGTTCCCTGGTTGATGGTCGCACTGCCTACGCTTTTGCTCACGCTGCCCATGTTGAGCAACGCTCCTTGCCAGCTGGCAGCAGTATTTTTACTGCAGAGCTGGTGGCCATCTTGCGAGCTCTTGAGCATATGCGTTCCTGCTCAGATGCGTCCGTCGTCATCTGCAGTGACTCCCTGAGCAGCCTCCAAGCCATCGACCGCTGCTATCCCTCTTCTCCTCTGGTGTCCTCTATTCGGGAGTCTGTTTCCACCATTACCAACTCTGGTCGTTCGGTGGTTTTTGTTTGGACGCCAGGTCACGTTGGCATCCCGGGGAACGAAAGTGTTGACAGGCTGGCCAAAGGGGCGATAGACGCCCCAGCTTTGGAGATCGGCCTTACGGCTCGCGACCAGCAGCTGGTGTTGCGCCGTAAGGTACTTGGGATGTGGGCTGCTGAGTGGCGTGGCATGACAGCCCCGAATAAACTACGGGCTGTCAAGGGGACGACCGATGTGTGGCGTTCCTCCCTGCGGGCTTCTCGCAGGGACTCGGTAGTCCTGTGTCGGCTGCGCATCGGCCATACCTACCTGACGCACGGCCATCTGTTACGTCAGGAGGATCCCCCCTTGTGTCAGTGTGGGTCCCGGCTGACGGTCGGCCACATTTTGCTGGAGTGTCCTCGACTGCGCACACTCCGGCAATCTTTTAATCTCCCGGGCACTTTGGCTTTGGTTTTATCCGACGATGCCTCCATGGCTGATTCCGTTTTAAATTTTATCCGTGGTAGTCCGTTTTATGGTTCGATTTAGGGAGGTCCTGCGCCTTTCCCTTTCTGTGTCTTTTGTCCTTGTGTCTGTTGCGGTTCTGGTGTGCCGTGAGTTTGTTGACTCTTTCCCGTTTTTGATCTCGTGGTCAGTCAACCAGTCTCCGGCCATCTTCCTTTCTTCTGTTTCTTTCTGTCTGGTGTTCCTCTGTCCTGTTCTTGTCTGTAGTGTTTGTTGCAGAATTTGTGTGCTTTTAGCGCCTGGGGGGACGTCTCCTCCCCCTTTGGATTTTATCTGCTTCGTAGATTTTCGGCTCGCCTGATTTTGGAATGGGGGACTGATGACCTTCGCTGTTTAGTCCCCCTTAAACATCCAACAACCACCACCACCATCACCTCACAGTGCCAGACTAGAGTCAAGCTCAACAGGGTCTTCTTTCCCCGCTAATTTTTCCAAGCCCGTTCCCTTGGCAGTGGTTTCGCTAGATAGTAGATAGGGACATATTTTTTTTTTTTTTTTTTTTTTTTGTTTTTTCATATTTATTATACATACAAAAACCCACTTTCTAATAATTATGAGTGGGTGTTCTACTTTCTAAACATTGCTACTGAATTACAAAGTGGTTACATATTTATCAAAAACAATAATAACAAAAATGAGCATTCTGCTCCACAAAAACAAAAGAAACATAACGGCCTCTTAGCCTCTCCAGGGAATACCCAGAGAGTTGCCCGTCCCTAGCCACGAGGAGGCGGGCCGCTACTATCTATGCAGAAACCACTGTACCAGTTACAATGCTCCCTCCACCACCCCTTTTGATCTACTCTACTAAATGATACAATATTTACATCAAAATATGTCAAGCAACACTATTTACTTTTTGCACTTACAAATTGAAAGTTAGTCACACATCAACACCTACAACACAACATCCAGTTTAGCGAGAGGCAGCCACCAACACCAATATTACTCCTGACTTCACACACTCTGATCTTTAGTTTGCTTATCACTCTTCCTCTCGCTAAAACATTCTTTCTCACTCAGCGGCCAAGCCCCAGGCGGTCCGACGCAAGTCGCCATCCCTGGGGCGGACCAGCTGTGGTATCCTTGTGTTAATCTTCAGGTAGTTAACATGTCTAGTGTGACACTGTCATGCTAGAAAGTTTCGCTGTGCCTCGAGAGACACAGCATTAGTCAATTTCGAAAAGATTTTATAATTATCCACATTGTTTAAGATATTGGTCACATCCAGTGTTGGTAATAGCCGCCTCTCCTCTGAGGCAGCTTGATCATACATAGGACATACAAACACCACGTGCTCAGGCGTACCTTGTGGGAACCCACAGTCACACCCTGGTGTAGGTCTTTTTCCAATTCTGTATAAGTATTCTGGATAGGGTCCATGACCGGTCAGAAACTGAATAACGCCAGGGGAAGGCATTATTACTTTGTTCTTAAGTCGTGCCCTGACACTTGGCATGAATGTGTAAACACGCCTACCTGTTTCAGAGTGATCCCACTCCTCTTGCCATAAATTTAGTAGCTGTTCTTTAATCGCTCTGATGCTAGTGAGGGGTGCGCCCATTATATCTCGAACACGCTCAATATCATTTTTCTGCAGCCAATATATTGCCGCATGTTGGCGAATTATCAAATCCAATGGACACAACCCCATCACCACCAGCAGAGCATCTGTGGGACTAGTTCCAAAAGCGCCTACACATCTTACAAGCACATTTCGTTGAACCCGTCTGACCGCCATCGCTGGTTTCACCAAGGCTAGCCTGTGGGCCCACACACTTGCACCATACCCAACTATAGGTGCTAACAAGCAATTATGATACATTCGCAGTGCTTTCTGAGGCAGATGAAAACGCCGCTGCCCTATGGTTATAAGTTTGTTGAACAAGGCCAACGCCTTTGCAGCAGTCTGCTTAATGTGTTCACCAAAATTCCAGTATTCATCAAGATAAACTCCTAAGTATCTTGCAGATCTTTGTCTGGAAACTATAACATCGTTTATTCGAACCGTTGGGTCTCTGTTTAGCTTACCCTTCAACAACATGTACAATGATTTCCTGGGTGCCACTTTCAATTTAGATCTATTGCACCAATTCTGTAACAACCCAACGGCTACTCTGACACGTTCCTCAATTACCTGTCTGCTATTCCCTTCCACAAGTATGACAAGGTCGTCCGCATAGGCCACAACACCCAAGACTGAAGACTGCAAGATGTTCAGCAGTGGTTCCATAGTTATATCCCAGAAAACCGGGCCTAATACAGATCCCTGGGGACAACCCCGGGATATTTGCTTGGATACCACAGCACCGGGAGCCGTGATCCTTGCCAGTCTATCATTACAGTAGGCCTCCAGACATCGATACAGCGGCCCAGGACACTCCATCTCGCGCAAGCGTGAGAAGAGCGCCGGCCACCATAGGTTGTCGAAGGCCCCTGAAATGTCCACCAAGATGCCCAGAACATACTTCGCACTGGCCGAGCGGACAGTCCGAGACACCTCATTGATCGCATCCTGTGTGGAGCGACCCCTTCGGAATCCGAACTGCCGATCACTCGTGCCATGCAAAGCCCTGTGACTCAAGAGTCTGTCAGTGAGCAGCTTTTCAAAGGTTTTTCCCATCACGTCCAAGAGGCAAATTGGTCGATATGACTTGGGCGACTGCGGATCCTTATCAGTACCCTTCTTGATGACCACCACTTCTGCAGTTTTCCACCTTCTTGGATACTTCCCCAGTTGTAAACATGTATTGTAAATTTTGGCTAAATCTGGAGCAAGCTGAGGAGCTAAAAACTGTAATATTTCCACTGGCACCCCATCTGGGCCGGGTGCCTTCCTCCTGGCAAAAGTATGGAGCGCTGCGACCACCTCCTCGGGCGAGAAAGGGTACACGTGCGCTTCATTTCTGTATGGCTCAAATAGTGCAGTCCGTATTGCCTGCTGCTCCACAGTGTCCTCCTCAACGTCATCATCCGGCAACAAAACCTTCATCAGGACTCTTGCTGTTTCTTCCCATGTCGTTGTACAATGTCCATCTTCCAGCTGCAGAGTAGACAGCATTGTGGGAGCTCTGATTTTTTCCCTTATAAGTTTATATGGAACCCCCCAGGGGTCCAATCCCAGCTGCTCATTCACAAAATTTTGCCAAGACTGCCGTCTTGCCCGTTGCACAGAATCCTGGTATCGGGCTTTGAGGCGACGATAGATCCTGAGATGGTACTGTCTCTCTTCTTGTATGAAGCTCCTCTGATAGTTACTCCTCGCCCGTCTGACAGATCGCTTGAGCTCAGTCAGCTCGGGGGACCACGGAGTAGACTGTTTGCGAACAAACCTTGCCACCCGAGGAACAGACACAGCAATAGCCGCCACAACAGATGCAACCAATTCGTCCACCGCCTCGTCCACATTATGTATCTCCACGTCCGGTCCCAGCCCTGGAGGACGAAACACCTGTGCCAGCCGGTTCCAGTTCGTCTTTTGATAGTTATATCTCTCCACCCAGTCCCCAGGATCTTCTTCAAGCTCCATATAGTAATCAAAAAATATGCAATTATGATCACTAATTGTGAGATTACTCACAACTCTCCAATTCCTGACGTGCGGTGCTGCGCTTTGAGTTGCAAGCGTAACATCTATGTTAGAAACAGCACCCGCTCTTCCTGAATAGGTAGGCGGGTTGCCAGGTTGATTTATAACGTCAAGCTGCATCTGCATTATAAGATTTTCCAGCTCAGCTCCCCGCTCATCCTGCTCGACACTAAACCACAATGGGGACTTTGCATTAGCGTCCATACACACAATGACCGGCTTCCCCTGCAACCTTCTTAGAATCCAGTCCAACTGATTAAGAAATCCAATAATGTGTTGTCTGAATTGGCAGTATACATTAACAAAGAATAACAAATGCGACATCAGATTAAGTTGGACCACAATTACATGATCGTTACAGAATTGTGTAAGCACAGTAGTTTTAATACATTTGTTCAAAACGACAACCGCGCTCATGGGATTCTCACCAGAGAACACCACTTGCGCGGTTGCTGGAAATCCAGGAATCCGACCAGCACAGGAGGCAGGTTCTTGAATTACTAATATATCCAATAAATCGTCTTCCGCGATTTTTCTAAGCTCTTGCGTAACCAAGTGGCTACGCATTGCATTAATTTGCAATACTTTAAAACACCCCATCAACCAGGGGGATAAAAGACATGCAGGCGGCTGGCGGGCCATGACTTCGAGAGGTCTACCACATTTCTACCATACATCTTTACCATGTCTTTGTATATTTTATCAAGATCAAATTTACGGCCTCGCCTGGCAAACACCTGCTGCACCAACTCCTTTAAGTCATCCGGTTGCGACGGAAGATTTGCCGCGTGCAAACTTATGCAATCCACGTCCTCCAAGGCTGGATACGTGATATCTCCACCATTACTATGTCCTGTCCTCACAAGCTGCCTCAGTGCAATTGTTAACAATGCCGGCTCCTCGAGCCTGTTTAAACGCAACTTGCGTTCAAAGTCATCGTACACCCCTCCTGGACCAACTGCATTATAAGAAGTACCTTCACCATTCAGCTTTACATTATTTACAGTATTCAGCTTTACACTATTTACAGTATCCTCATCTAAACTACTACTACCACCACTACCACCACCACCACGAGTATCTTCAGTAGGGACTTTGCTCACATCTTCTTGATTCGATATCTGCAAATCTTGCTTCACAGGCTCCTTCAACTCGGTACTCGACAGTCGGCTAGTTAGCCGACCGACCGCTGTCTCCAAGTCGACATCCGTCTGGATGCCGACGTCAACCATCGATCCTCCAGTGGTGTCCCGTACCTCTTCCGGGTTGTACAGCGAACCTGTGGACAAAGCTTTACTAATTAGCTTACCCCGTTCCGCGTCCCTTTTCATTTTACTTGGTGATTTCTTTTTCGGCGCCTTAAGGGTCGCCATAATCAGTCCTTTGTATTATTCTATCGAGGAACATCCGGTAGGTGGGGCAGTCTTTCGGTCCACCACACTTTCTCCCCCTCTTTTTGCACGGTATGCAAAGGGGGGCTTTGTCCTTGTTAGGACAGGCCTTTCTTTCATGACCCGACTGCCCACAATGGGCACACAAGGCATGTTCTTCATGACAGTACTTGTTTGTATGATTTAGATCTTGACATTTGGTGCACCGTGGCACCGCCAAATAGTCCTTTATATTTAATGCCGAATAACCGACATATAGTCTGCCTATTCTGGTGAGAGGTTTCCATAATTCAGGTGAAACCTCCACTACGTGATGCACTGTGACTTTTTCTCTAGGTCCAACTTTAAATCTTAATCTAAACTGGTTATCAAACTCTTCCCTCGTCATTGTCGCGTCAAAATTCTGTACATATATTGCATCCATCAAACTGTCGGCATTCATGTATGATGGAACATCATAAAGGCACATCAAAGGCCTTCGCCTCCGTGGCGGTTCGCACTTGACCTTGGCAGCCAGCTGAGGATTTGTCATGATCCGCAGGCTGTCCTCCAGAGTTGCCGTCTCAACAATCAGAACATTTTTCGCGGTTCTTACAGTGTTAATTTTTATTTTATCCCGTTTTGGATCAATGCATTTTTCAAATGCAGTCTTAACTGCCCGGATGTCCTCCCCTTCTTTCGGCTTAATGAACACTGTTGGTACACTTTTCTTAATATTTTCTTGAATGGTTTCTTTTGCCGTCGGCGCCTTAACCACAGGGGTACTCGCAACCGCGGCATATGATTTTACAACTGGTGGCTGATTCCTAAGACGTTCGTTTTCTTTCTGTAATTCAATCAGTCTACCTTCTAATTGGGAATGGGCCATCGCCCACCTGGCAACACAATCCCGAATATTATTAATCGCCACGTTACTGATCTTTCCATTCTTTACACTGGAATCTAACAAGCTCAAGAAACGAGCATGACGCTCGGCTACAGAAAAATCTTCGTCGCGAACGGATTCAACCTCGAGCGCATGATCACTCTCCACTAGTTCGGCCATAATGACAGATGAAGAGTGAAAAAATGAAGGCCCGTCTCTTTCCCCGGACCGGCCTCTCTGGCATGGGGGGAGGCTAAGTGCAGCTCGCTCACCAGTCCCGCCCCTTGACCAAGAGCTTTCAACAACTGAGCTGCTAGGTTTAGCGCGCCGTGGGAACAGCGCACTAGTCCTCTTCGAATGCTGCATCATCGAAGTTTTCTCCCGCTCCCTTACCGGCGAATGCCACCCACATTCCGGGAGAGCGGATTCACCCTCCGTCCTTCGCCCCCTACTAGGCCGAGTTCCCACCAGAAGGCTAAAGACCCGGTCCTACTCAGGTGCCGGGCCGGTCCCCCAGACTTTCGGGGGTCTGGACCCATCTAACCTAACCGGGGACGTGTCACCACGCCCCGGCTTGGCGGATCATGCCCCGGAATTCCAGGGGCAAGGCGGGTGACCTTCGCCGACTTGGGCCAGGATCCCGCCGCGACAAATACAGCATCCGGAACCGGCGTACAAGATGTTCAGCACGCCGTCGCCCCCCTGCCCTTTGGTCGCCCGAAGGCTTAACAGCTGCACCGCGAGAAGGCGGGCAGGGGCACTTGGGAAGGAGAGGCTAAGATGTTCGAGACGCATCCTTCCCCCGCTGCCTATTTCCAACCGTGAGCCCACAAAAATCGGGGCACACAGCATGAGACAGCCGCAGCTAGTAGATAGGGACAGCGGGAATCTCGTTAATCCATTCATGCGCGTCACTAATTAGATGACGAGGCATTTGGCTATAAAGCCGTCTTTATTCACAAATACAGTGAATAACACAAGGTAATAACACACTCTTAAACTATTGCGCCTTGCTCCCCGAGAGGAGCTCACAAGGGCGCCGGTTACCGATGTTGTGTAACCGCTTTTACCTTAATATTAAACACAGTATAAACAATTACATACAAGAAATGAATAAAGAACGGAATTGCTCCCGATATTGAAGCCCCGGGAGTCGGGGCAAACTAACCTAAATCTAACCAACTAACTAGCCTACGCCCTCCCTGTACTTCGGCCTGTTCGACGTCATATTTTCGAACAGGCCGAAGATCCATGTCGTTCCACAGAGCACCCGCGTGCTGATGGTGCTTAACTCCCGCCTGCGGAAGCCAAGTTGTAGGAGCTGGCGGGCTGATGTAGGTGCCCAAGTCCCCCTCCAGTTCAGGGTCACTGTTCTAAACTGTATGCTGCTGGCTGCAGGTCGGAGAGCGCCGACGGCTTGCCGCACCGACGGGACGTCGTATTTCGCCGCCTTCTGCCGGTGACACCAGTCGGTGTCAAGATGGTCGCCGACGATTTGTGCGTCGATGACATGCACCACGCCGTCCTTAGACGCCACAACGTCGGGCTTGCGGACTCCCTCTGGTGTTCGAAGGTGTGGCTCGACAGACACGTCGAACCCTCGTTGAGCCAGCCCGCGCGCGACGTATTTCACAACCGCGTCGTGTCGTCGCACCCGGGCTCGGCTGGTCAGCCCGCAGCCCTGGACGACGTGGTTCGCGGTCTCGACGGCGTTGCATCTTGCGCGACACATCTTCTCCCTGTCTCGGCCACGACTCCTGCGCGCCTTCGATGGTATAGCGTTAATGCGCGTGCGGATGCACGCGACGTAGTCACGGCCAGACAGGAAGCGACTGGTGTCCTCGACCCAGCTATGTTGGCCTGATGTCCTGGCTGACGACGAGAGAGCCGCCCCGTCGAAGGAAATATGCAGGCGCGCCGCCCACATCTCACCAACTTTTGCAGCCGTTGGCAGCAGATGGCCCTCCCACGTGAGGTGTCGTTCAAGCGCCGCCACTTCGTGTCGTGCCTCCCCCAGGTCTGCGTCGGTGGTGGTGGTCTCGAGCTGCAACAGGGTGAGGAGCCTGCCCCGCCTCAGGGTTGGCCCTATCCAGCGGGCTGATGGAATCCCAAGGCCCCCCTGGGCAATTGGAGCGTGAAAGTAGCCCAAGGGGGTGTCGGCTGGGAGGCGGAACCATCTCCTCACGGCGGCTCGAACACAATTGTCCATGGCCTTGAGCGCACCGATGCGGGTGCGACTCAGTGCTAGGCCATGATACAGGCCCGGGAGAAGGACCTCACGAAGTGCAAAGAGCCGCTGCTGCGGCTTCAGCGGCGCCCGCGTGATGATTGACAGCTGCTCCTCGATGTGGTGCCTCGGATGGAAGAGACACCGCCCAGAGGAGGAGAACTGCAGTCCCAGGTAGCGGAAGGTCTCACCCACTCCCAGCGCCGGCATGGTGGTTTCGCCGGCCGTGAAGGTGACGCTCTCATCCACTTTCACTTTCTTCTCGCGGCCGGACGCCACGAGTGCGAGGGTGAGACACTTCCGCGGGTTAACACGCAGCCCCAGCTGGTCGAGGGCTGCTACTGCTGCGTTGATAAGGGACTGCAGGCCCCCCCTCGTGGAGGCGAAGAGCAGGATGTCATCCGCGAAGGCCGCCGCGTTCGTCTGGCGGCCCAACACCTTGACACCTACGTGTGAGGGCAGCTGATCTAGAACATAATCAACAGCGAAATTGAACAGGAGAGGGGACAGAGCATCTCCTTGCCGAACACCTCTTGCTGGCCGCACGGCCGGGGACTCGTCGCCACCCCCCGCAATTACCGTCGTGCTGTCCGCATAGCAGCCCTCGACGTAGTCAATGAATTCGTCCGGCAGACCATGGGCTTTAAGCACAGGACGCAAAGCCGCATGGTCCAACGAATCGAACGCCTTGGACACATCGAGGGATGCCATGAACACAGAACGACAGCGGCGGACGGCGCCGACGAGTATCCGGTCGAGGAGGAAAGTGTTCTCCAGCATCCCATCCCTTGGGATGAAAGCCCGCTGACGTTCGTCCACAGCACACATCTGCATCAGGCGAGTCGCCAGAACCTTATGGAAGGTTCGGGCTAGCACCGAGCAGACGGTGATGGGCCGAAAGTCAGCGGGGGATGCTGGGGCGGCTGTCTTAGGCAGCAAAGAGGTCCTGGCTCGGAGGAGGGAAGGGGGGAGCTTGCGGGTAAGCAGGAAAAGGTTTAGGAGTTTGGTGGTGACCTCCGCTGGAAGGCGGCGCAGCTGCACCGGCGAGAGGCCGTCAGGGCCGGCAACGGAGCCTCTGGGCGGCAGGGCGGCCGCAACCTCTTCGGCAGTGATCGGCCTCCATAGGCGCTCAAAGTCAACAGACTCCGAGCGCGGGAGAAGCCGGTCGGGAATGGAGCCAGCGTTGGAAGGTGGCTCCGTCGTGAAGAGGCTGCGCCAGAAGTCCACCAGCCCAGGGATGGTCGACGGCGGCTGGAGCAGGGTGCCATCCAGGAGGCCACGCACGCAGCGCGCGCGATTCTTCCTGAAGGCATCCTGACATCTGGCATATTCCCACCGGCGGCGCTTCCGCTTGGAGAGCGGAGGGCCACCACCAGACCGCTGCTTGGATGGCGGGCGCAACGTCTTCCTCTTCCTTGCTCCTGCTTCCTCAGAGCCGACAGCACGGAGGGCCTCAGGCAGCCCAGCCGCGACCACTGCCAACGGCGTACCCGGCCCCAAACACGCAAGGTCGTCCAGGGCCGAGAAGCGCGCGGCCGACCGCGGCAGGCCGGCGAGGTGCCTCCATATAGCTTCGTCGACTATAGATGTTTGTGGCGGGCGCTCAAGCTCCGGCGGAGAGGGTGGCCCCTCCGGCAGCGACTCCGGGACGGGTGAATGGCGCAGACCATGCTGCGTCTGTTGTTCCCGCCTCAGCTCCTCTACGTATTCCCGCACCATCGTCCTGTGTGCCACCGTCCTCCTCCTGCACTTGATGGCATCCAGGGTACGGTGCGGAAACAGGGGTAGAAGCTCCTGGTTTGCAAAGAGGACTTTGGAGTCACTGGCACAGAGAAGCCTAGCCTCCGCCAGGGCGAGCTCCCGCATTTCTTCTTCCGCCCACCAAGCTCTCTTCCTATCGGTTGTAATCTCCGCATTTGCCGCTTCCGGATGGGCGCGGCGGCGGTGTTGTCCGAGCCCGATCTTGCTGCGGAAGGCACGGCTGCAAATGCTGCAGTGGAACCATGGCTCCACGGCCTGCTCTACTTCAGGGCGGGTTGGCAGGCTAGCAGTCGGGACTGTTGGGCCGGGTCCTTCAGCGGAAGGCCCGGTACCCGTGTTTTCTTCTCTTGTTGTCCCAACATTAAGGGTTTTGCGATGGAGGGCTGGTAACCCCCAAAGCCCCAAGTGCGGACTTCCACTCTGCTTACCAGTCCTATCAAGGACTGGCGTATCGGCGGGCCCACGGGAAGGGGGGAAGCCGCAGGCAAGGAGAGGCTAAGAGGGCATGGCCCATGTATTGCGCTTCACTTGCCCAGTAACTACAACCTTAAGAGAGTCATAGTTACTCCCGCCGTTTACCCGCGCTTGCTTGAATTTCTTCACGTTGACATTCAGAGCACTGGGCAGAAATCACATTGCGTCAACACCCGCTAGGGCCATCGCAATGCTTTGTTTTAATTAGACAGTCGGATTCCCCCAGTCCGTGCCAGTTCTGAGTTGATCGTTGAATGGCGGCCGAAGAGAATCCGCGCACCCGCGCGCCCCCGGAGGAGCACGCAAAGGCGGACGCGGCCTCGCAGCAAGGAAGATCCGTGGGAGGCCAAGGCACGGGACCGAGCTCGGATCCTGCACGCAGGTTGAAGCACCGGGGCGCGAACGCCGCGCAGGCGCGCGCATCCTGCACCGCCGGCCAGCACGAGGCCGACCAACGGCGAGAGCAGACCACGCCCGCGCTAAACGCCCGCACTTACCGGCACCCCTACGGCACTCACCTCGCCCAGGCCCGGCACGTTAGCGCTGACCCACTTCCCGACCAAGCCCGACACGCCCCGATCCTCAGAGCCAATCCTTATCCCGAAGTTACGGATCCAATTTGCCGACTTCCCTTACCTACATTATTCTATCGACTAGAGGCTCTTCACCTTGGAGACCTGCTGCGGATATGGGTACGAACCGGCGCGACACCTCCACGTGGCCCTCTCCCGGATTTTCAAGGTCCGAGGGGAAGATCGGGACACCGCCGCAACTGCGGTGCTCTTCGCGTTCCAAACCCTATCTCCCTGCTAGAGGATTCCAGGGAACTCGAACGCTCATGCAGAAAAGAAAACTCTTCCCCGATCTCCCGACGGCGTCTCCGGGTCCTTTTGGGTTACCCCGACGAGCATCTCTAAAAGAGGGGCCCGACTTGTATCGGTTCCGCTGCCGGGTTCCGGAATAGGAACCGGATTCCCTTTCGCCCAACGGGGGCCAGCACAAAGCGCATCATGCTATGACGGCCCCCATCAACATCGGATTTCTCCTAGGGCTTAGGATCGACTGACTCGTGTGCAACGGCTGTTCACACGAAACCCTTCTCCGCGTCAGCCCTCCAGGGCCTCGCTGGAGTATTTGCTACTACCACCAAGATCTGCACCGACGGCGGCTCCAGGCAGGCTCACGCCCAGACC
>NW_025729216.1:195000-197500 GCF_021461385.2 Schistocerca piceifrons
GGCGCGCAGCTGCGACGCCTGCCGCGTCCGTCGGCCGGCGCGCCTGCCACTGGCCGCCCCCACCAGCCGGCTGTAGCGCGTGCGCCCACGCACCGCGCGGCCAGCACGCCGGGAGGCGCCCCCTCACCGGCCGGGGACGGTCCCACCCAGCCACCGCCGCGTATCGCTTCACACCCAGATGCCGTTCAGTTTCGTCGGCATGGTGGGTATCGCTGGAACAACCGGTTAGTACCTCAACCTATCGTCGCCATCACCGATTCACCCCTAGCGAGAACAACCGCACCACAACAGGTTACCATTTGTTCATTTGCGTAACTTCACCAGAAAACGCAGGCGTCCATCGCCATTTGCAACTTCAACGATTATTGCATGCCTGTGTCAGGTGTCACGCCACACTACGTCTGCCCACATACACGCAACAAAATGTGCACGCCTAGACAATACGTGGAAGGTGGCCCCCGTACGTATGCGATGTCCATTGCTCGAACGACTGTCAACCGGCCTCTGTAGCATGTCGCAGATATGGAACGCGGTGCACCATGCCATCACGGTGTGTGAGGAGAGACGACTAGGTCCGAATACATCAACAGACAGCTCATGCTGATCGCCATCCACGGCGTCCGTTCCTCCCACACGTCTCTATGGCGTACCACACTGCAATCCAGCTCTCATAGGGAGACGACACGTAGCTGCGTGCACAATATTTGCACTGTATGGTCCGCCGTTTTTGGGCGCAGTCGTTGTACGGTCACACATGTGCCACGATGTATCATTCAGTACATAAGGACGAATGTGCAGTACAGATTGTGGTTCACGCGTACGACATCAGCGGACAGTTGACACAGGCTGCACCACAACGTAGCCTGCGTACGTCGCATGCGAAGGGCATTGAACATGCAAACTTGTCACCAACCAGCTTGCGAAGACAGGGGGCAAGGTGGGGACGTGGGGACGTGGGGAGGGGTGGGGGGGGGCGGCATGTACGTCCTGCTGCCATCCACATTACAGTGTACAGCAGGAGCATGTGGAAAGTCAGCAAGACTTGCAAGGTGTTTAACATGAAGCGATACACAGGGGAGCGGGCAGTGCGAGTAGCGAACTATATTGCGAGGGTTGCGGGTGGGCAACACTACACTAATTGAACGAGTCGTATAACAATTACAGAGCAGGTTTAGGCGACAACGTGGGTTACGTTAGCGGACAACGTGGGTTAGGTTAGGGGACAACATGGGTTAGGTTAGGGGACAACATGGGTTAGGTTAGGGGACAACATGGGTTAGGTTAGGGGACAACATGGGTTAGGTTAGGGGACAACATGGGTTAGGTTAGGGGAGAACATGGGTTAGGTTAGGGGACAACATGGGTTAGGTTAAGGCACAACATGGGTTAGGTTAAGGCACAACATGGGTTAGGTTAAGGCACAACATGGGTTAGGTTAGGGGACAACATGGGTTAGGTTAGGGGACAACATGGGTTAGGTTAGGGGACAACATGGGTTAGGTTAGGGGACAACATGGGTTAGGTTAGGGGACAACATGGGTTAGGTTAGGGGACAACATGGGTTAGGTTAGGGGACAACATGGGTTAGGTTAGGGTACAACATGGGTTAGGTTAGGGTACAACATGGGTTAGGTTAGGGTACAACATGGGTTAGGTTAAGGTACAACATGGGTTAGGTTAAGGTACAACATGGGTTAGGTTAAGGTACAACATGGGTTAGGTTAAGGTACAACATGGGTTAGGTTAAGGTACAACATGGGTTAGGTTAAGGCACAACATGGGTTAGGTTAAGGCACAACATGGGTTAGGTTAAGGCACAACATGGGTTAGGTTAAGGCACAACATGGGTTAGGTTAAGGCACAACATGGGTTAGGTTAAGGCACAACATGGGTTAGGTTAAGGCACAACATGGGTTAGGTTAAGGCACAACATAGGTTAGGTTAAGGCACAACATAGGTTAGGTTAAGGTACAACATAGGTTAGGTTAGGTTACACGTTGTTGTAAGGAAAGGTGTAGGGGGGGGGGGGCGGGGGCGGCAGGTTCGTTGATAGTGATTATAGTAAGTGAATGCTTGTGACATGATGAGATTTGTCACGTCAGGATGCACCTTTGGCTTATTAGAGGCGGCGCTCCAATTCTATGCTTGTGTCAGACCTGTGTCTTTGACTCATGTCATTGTTTGTGGGCTGTGACAGGAGGTACTATTGTGATGTTGGGTGCACCGTTGTATAGGACATGTGTGGGTATTGGTGCCTTATCTGCGCAATGGTGGATGTCGAAAGGGGGGGATATTCTATTTTCCGCATGGACCTCCTGGTCTGGTTGTGATAGTGTGGATTGTGTAATGTGGCGGAGAGGATGCACTGGATGTTGTTCCATGCTGGTGCTTACATATTGTATGTGCGCCCGTTAGAAGCAGAGAGTGGTGCGTGATGAGAGTGTCTGGCTGACGTGTGGTTCCCATTGTGGGAACACTCTTTCAGCATGTATACGGACAG
>NW_025729216.1:202500-205000 GCF_021461385.2 Schistocerca piceifrons
GTCGCCAGAACCTTATGGAAGGTTCGGGCTAGCACCGAGCAGACGGTGATGGGCCGAAAGTCAGCGGGGGATGCTGGGGCGGCTGTCTTAGGCAGCAAAGAGGTCCTGGCTCGGAGGAGGGAAGGGGGGAGCTTGCGGGTAAGCAGGAAAAGGTTTAGGAGTTTGGTGGTGACCTCCGCTGGAAGGCGGCGCAGCTGCACCGGCGAGAGGCCGTCAGGGCCGGCAACGGAGCCTCTGGGCGGCAGGGCGGCCGCAACCTCTTCTGCAGTGATCGGCCTCCATAGGCGCTCGAAGTCAACAGACTCCGAGCGCGGGAGAAGCCGGTCGGGAATGGAGCCAGCGTTGGAAGGTGGCTCTGTCGTGAAGAGGCTGCGCCAGAAGTCCACCAGCCCCGGGATGGTCGACGGCGGCTGGAGCAGGGTGCCATCCAGGAGGCCACGCACGCAGCGCGCGCGATTCTTCCTGAAGGCATCCTGACATCTGGCATATTCCCACCGGCGGCGCTTCCGCTTGGAGAGCGGAGGGCCACCACCAGACCGCTGCTTGGATGGCGGGCGCAACGTCTTCCTCTTCCTTGCTCCTGCTTCCTCAGAGCCGACAGCACGGAGGGCCTCAGGCAGCCCAGCCGCGACCACTGCCAACGGCGTACCCGGCCCCAAACACGCAAGGTCGTCCAGGGCCGAGAAGCGCGCGGCCGACCGCGGCAGGCCGGCGAGGTGCCTCCATATAGCTTCGTCGACTATAGATGTTTGTGGCGGGCGCTCAAGCTCCGGCGGAGAGGGTGGCCCCTCCGGCAGCGACTCCGGGACGGGTGAATGGCGCAGACCATGCTGCGTCTGTTGTTCCCGCCTCAGCTCCTCTACGTATTCCCGCACCATCGTCCTGTGTGCCACCGTCCTCCTCCTGCACTTGATGGCATCCAGGGTACGGTGCGGAAACAGGGGTAGAAGCTCCTGGTTTGCAAAGAGGACTTTGGAGTCACTGGCACAGAGAAGCCTAGCCTCCGCCAGGGCGAGCTCCCGCATTTCTTCTTCCGCCCACCGAGCTCTCTTCCTATCGGTTGTAATTTCCGCATTTGCCGCTTCCGGATGGGCGCGGCGGCGGTGTTGTCCGAGCCCGATCTTGCTGCGGAAGGCACGGCTGCAAATGCTGCAGTGGAACCATGGCTCCACGGCCTGCTCTACTTCAGGGCGGGTTGGCAGGCTAGCAGTCGGGACTGTTGGGCCGGGTCCTTCAGCGGAAGGCCCGGTACCCGTGTTTTCTTCTCTTGTTGTCCCAACATTAAGGGTTTTGCGATGGAGGGCTAGTAACCCCCCAAAGCCCCAAGTGCGGACTTCCACTCTGCTTACCAGTCCTATCAAGGACTGGCGTATCGGCGGGCCCACGGGAAGGGGGGAAGCCGCAGGCAAGGAGAGGCTAAGAGGGCATGGCCCATGTATTGCGCTTCACTTGCCCAGTAACTATGCCTTAAGAGAGTCATAGTTACTCCCGCCGTTTACCCGCGCTTGCTTGAATTTCTTCACGTTGACATTCAGAGCACTGGGCAGAAATCACATTGCGTCAACACCCGCTAGGGCCATCGCAATGCTTTGTTTTAATTAGACAGTCGGATTCCCCCAGTCCGTGCCAGTTCTGAGTTGATCGTTGAATGGCGGCCGAAGAGAATCCGCGCACCCGCGCGCCCCCGGAGGAGCACGCTAAGGCGGACGCGGCCTCGCAGCAAGGAAGATCCGTGGGAGGCCAAGGCACGGGACCGAGCTCGGATCCTGCACGCAGGTTGAAGCACCGGGGCGCGAACGCCGCGCAGGCGCGCGCATCCTGCACCGCCGGCCAGCACGAGGCCGACCAACGGCGAGAGCAGACCACGCCCGCGCTAAACGCCCGCACTTACCGGCACCCCTACGGCACTCACCTCGCCCAGGCCCGGCACGTTAGCGCTGACCCACTTCCCGACCAAGCCCGACACGCCCCGATCCTCAGAGCCAATCCTTATCCCGAAGTTACGGATCCAATTTGCCGACTTCCCTTACCTACATTATTCTATCGACTAGAGGCTCTTCACCTTGGAGACCTGCTGCGGATATGGGTACGAACCGGCGCGACACCTCCACGTGGCCCTCTCCCGGATTTTCAAGGTCCGAGGGGAAGATCGGGACACCGCCGCAACTGCGGTGCTCTTCGCGTTCCAAACCCTATCTCCCTGCTAGAGGATTCCAGGGAACTCGAACGCTCATGCAGAAAAGAAAACTCTTCCCCGATCTCCCGACGGCGTCTCCGGGTCCTTTTGGGTTACCCCGACGAGCATCTCTAAAAGAGGGGCCCGACTTGTATCGGTTCCGCTGCCGGGTTCCGGAATAGGAACCGGATTCCCTTTCGCCCAACGGGGGCCAGCACAAAGCGCATCATGCTATGACGGCCCCCATCAACATCGGATTTCTCCTAGGGCTTAGGATCGACTGACTCGTGTGCAACGGCTGTTCACACGAAACCCTTCTCCGCG
>NW_025729216.1:210000-212500 GCF_021461385.2 Schistocerca piceifrons
ACCAGCACACTGAAGATGTCCACCGCGCTTCGCACCGGGCCCGCGAGGACCTACTTTGGCCGCACGGCGCCGCGCGCAGGGTGCGCCGGCGCGCAGCTGCGACGCCTGCCGCGTCCGTCGGCCGGCGCGCCTGCCACTGGCCGCCCCCACCAGCCGGCTGTAGCGCGTGCGCCCACGCACCGCGCGGCCAGCACGCCGGGAGGCGCCCCCTCACCGGCTGGGGACGGTCCCACCCAGCCACCGCCGCGTATCGCTTCACACCCAGATGCCGTTCAGTGTCGTCGGCATGGTGGGTATCGCTGGAACAACCGGTTAGTACCTCAACCTATCGTCGCCATCACCGATTCACCCCTAGCGAGAACAACCGCACCACAACAGGTTACCATTTGTTCATTTGCGTAACTTCACCAGAAAACGCAGGCGTCCATCGCCATTTGCAACTTCAACGATTATTGCATGCCTGTGTCAGGTGTCACGCCACACTACGTCTGCCCACATACACGCAACAAAATGTGCACGCCTAGACAATACGTGGAAGGTGGCCCCCGTACGTATGCGATGTCCATTGCTCGAACGACTGTCAACCGGCCTCTGTAGCATGTCGCAGATATGGAACGCGGTGCACCATGCCATCACGGTGTGTGAGGAGAGACGACTAGGTCCGAATACATCAACAGACAGCTCATGCTGATCGCCATCCACGGCGTCCGTTCCTCCCACACGTCTCTATGGCGTACCACACTGCAATCCAGCTCTCATAGGGAGACGACACGTAGCTGCGTGCACAATATTTGCACTGTATGGTCCGCCGTTTTTGGGCGCAGTCGTTGTACGGTCACACATGTGCCACGATGTATCATTCAGTACATAAGGACGAATGTGCAGTACAGATTGTGGTTCACGCGTACGACATCAGCGGACAGTTGACACAGGCCGCACCACAACGTAGCCTGCGTACGTCGCATGCGAAGGGCATTGAACATGCAAACTTGTCACCAACCAGCTTGCGAAGGCAGGGGGCAAGGTGGGGACGTGGGGACGTGGGGAGGGGTGGGGGGGGCGGCATGTACGTCCTGCTGCCATCCACATTACAGTGTACAGCAGGAGCATGTGGAAAGTCAGCAAGACTTGCAAGGTGTTTAACATGAAGCGATACACAGGGGAGCGGGCAGTGCGAGTAGCGAACTATATTGCGAGGGTTGCGGGTGGGCAACACTACACTAATTGAACGAGTCGTATAACAATTACAGAGCAGGTTTAGGCGACAACGTGGTTTACGTTAGCGGACAACGTGGGTTAGGTTAGGGGACAACGTGGGTTAGGTTAGGGGACAACGTGGGTTAGGTTAGGGGACAACGTGGGTTAGGTTAGGGGACAACGTGGGTTAGGTTAGGGGACAACATGGGTTAGGTTAGGGGACAACATGGGTTAGGTTAGGGGACAACATGGGTTAGGTTAGGGGACAACATGGGTTAGGTTAGGGGACAACATGGGTTAGGTTAGGGGACAACATGGGTTAGGTTAGGGGACAACATGGGTTAGGTTAGGGGACAACATGGGTTAGGTTAGGGGACAACATGGGTTAGGTTAAGGCACAACATGGGTTAGGTTAAGGCACAACATGGGTTAGGTTAAGGCACAACATGGGTTAGGTTAGGGGACAACATGGGTTAGGTTAGGGGACAACATGGGTTAGGTTAGGGGACAACATGGGTTAGGTTAGGGGACAACATGGGTTAGGTTAGGGGACAACATGGGTTAGGTTAGGGGACAACATGGGTTAGGTTAGGGGACAACATGGGTTAGGTTAGGGGACAACATGGGTTAGGTTAGGGGACAACATGGGTTAGGTTAGGGGACAACATGGGTTAGGTTAAGGCACAACATGGGTTAGGTTAAGGCACAACATGGGTTAGGTTAAGGCACAACATGGGTTAGGTTAAGGCACAACATGGGTTAGGTTAGGGGACAACATGGGTTAGGTTAGGGGACAACATGGGTTAGGTTAGGGGACAACATGGGTTAGGTTAGGGGACAACATGGGTTAGGTTAGGGGACAACATGGGTTAGGTTAGGGGACAACATGGGTTAGGTTAGGGGACAACATGGGTTAGGTTAAGGCACAACATGGGTTAGGTTAAGGCACAACATGGGGTAGGTTAAGGCACAACATGGGGTAGGTTAAGGCACAACATGGGGTAGGTTAAGGCACAACATGGGTTAGGTTAAGGCACAACATGGGTTAGGTTAGGGGACAACATGGGTTAGGTTAGGGGACAACATGGGTTAGGTTAGGGGACAACATGGGTTAGGTTAGGGGACAACATGGGTTAGGTTAGGGGACAACATGGGTTAGGTTAGGGGACAACATGGGTTAGGTTAAGGCACAACATGGGTTAGGTTAAGGCACAACATGGGTTAGGTTAAGGCACAACATGGGTTAGGTTAAGGCACAACATGGGTTAGGTTAAGGCACAACATGGGGTAGGTTAAGGCACAA
>NW_025729216.1:217500-220000 GCF_021461385.2 Schistocerca piceifrons
TTCACCTTCTTGTCGCGCCCAGACGCGACTAAGGCGAGGGTGAAACACTTCCGGGCGTTGATCTGCAGCCCCAGATGGGCGAGGGCTGCGACGGCTGCGTCGATGAGGGACTGCAATCCCCTCGCGGTCGATGCAAAAAGCAGGACGTCATCTGCGAAGGCCGCAGCGTTAACTCTGCGACCAAGGATCCGAGCTCCGATGTGGGAGGGAAGTTGACTCAAAACATAGTCCACCGCAAAATTGAAAAGGAGGGGGGAGAGGGGGTCACCCTGACGCACACCCCTAGCCGGCTGCAGGGGCACGCCCACGTCGGCGCCGCCCGCTATCACTGTCGTGCTACCCTCGTAACACCTTTCGACGTACTCAATAAAGCAATCTGGCAGGCCATGAGCCCTCAGCACGGGGCGGAGGGCAGCATGGTCCACCGAATCGAACGCTTTAGAGACGTCGATCGATGCCACAAAAACAGAGCGACAGGAGCGGACTGCGTCGGTGAGAGCAGTGTCCAAGATGAAGGTGTTTTCCAACATCCCATCCCGGGGGATGAATGCCCGCTGACGTTCGTCCACAGCACATGCACGCATCAGGCGTGACGCGAGAACCTTGTGAAAGGTCCGCGCCAACACCGAGCAGACCGTAATGGGGCGAAAGTCAGCGGGGGATGTTGGTGCAGCCGTTTTGGGGAGAAGTGACGTCCGGGCGCGAAGCAGACGCTCGGGGAGGGCGCGGGCCAGGAGGAAGAGGTTCAAGAGTTTCACCAGGACTTCATGCGGCAGGCGCCGCAGCTCCGCTGGAGTCAGGCCGTCCGGCCCGGCTGCCGATCCCCTGGGCGGCAAGGCAGCAGCGACCTCCTCACGTGTGACCGGCCCCCATAGGCACTCAGGAGCGAGAGTCATAGTTACTCCCGCCGTTTACCCGCGCTTGCTTGAATTTCTTCACGTTGACATTCAGAGCACTGGGCAGAAATCACATTGCGTCAACACCCGCTAGGGCCATCGCAATGCTTTGTTTTAATTAGACAGTCGGATTCCCCCAGTCCGTGCCAGTTCTGAGTTGATCGTTGAATGGCGGCCGAAGAGAATCCGCGCACCCGCGCGCCCCCGGAGGAGCACGCTAAGGCGGACGCGGCCTCGCAGCAAGGAAGATCCGTGGGAGGCCAAGGCACGGGACCGAGCTCGGATCCTGCACGCAGGTTGAAGCACCGGGGCGCGAACGCCGCGCAGGCGCGCGCATCCTGCACCGCCGGCCAGCACGAGGCCGACCAACGGCGAGAGCAGACCACGCCCGCGCTAAACGCCCGCACTTACCGGCACCCCTACGGCACTCACCTCGCCCAGGCCCGGCACGTTAGCGCTGACCCACTTCCCGACCAAGCCCGACACGCCCCGATCCTCAGAGCCAATCCTTATCCCGAAGTTACGGATCCAATTTGCCGACTTCCCTTACCTACATTATTCTATCGACTAGAGGCTCTTCACCTTGGAGACCTGCTGCGGATATGGGTACGAACCGGCGCGACACCTCCACGTGGCCCTCTCCCGGATTTTCAAGGTCCGAGGGGAAGATCGGGACACCGCCGCAACTGCGGTGCTCTTCGCGTTCCAAACCCTATCTCCCTGCTAGAGGATTCCAGGGAACTCGAACGCTCATGCAGAAAAGAAAACTCTTCCCCGATCTCCCGACGGCGTCTCCGGGTCCTTTTGGGTTACCCCGACGAGCATCTCTAAAAGAGGGGCCCGACTTGTATCGGTTCCGCTGCCGGGTTCCGGAATAGGAACCGGATTCCCTTTCGCCCAACGGGGGCCAGCACAAAGTGCATCATGCTATGACGGCCCCCATCAACATCGGATTTCTCCTAGGGCTTAGGATCGACTGACTCGTGTGCAACGGCTGTTCACACGAAACCCTTCTCCGCGTCAGCCCTCCAGGGCCTCGCTGGAGTATTTGCTACTACCACCAAGATCTGCACCGACGGCGGCTCCAGGCAGGCTCACGCCCAGACCCTTCTGCGCCCACCGCCGCGACCCTCCTACTCGTCAGGGCTTCGCGGCCGGCCGCAAGGACCGGCCATGACTGCCAGACTGACGGCCGAGTATAGGCACGACGCTTCAGCGCCATCCATTTTCAAGGCTAGTTGCTTCGGCAGGTGAGTTGTTACACACTCCTTAGCGGATTCCGACTTCCATGGCCACCGTCCTGCTGTCTTAAGCAACCAACGCCTTTCATGGTTTCCCATGAGCGTCGATTCGGGCGCCTTAACTCGGCGTTTGGTTCATCCCACAGCGCCAGTTCTGCTTACCAAAAGTGGCCCACTTGGCACTCCGATCCGAGTCGTTTGCTCGCGGCTTCAGCATATCAAGCAAGCCGGAGATCTCACCCATTTAAAGTTTGAGAATAGGTTGAGGTCGTTTCGGCCCCAAGGCCTCTAATCATTCGCTTTACCGGATGAGACTCGTACGAGCACCAGCTATCCTGAGGGAAACTTCGGAGGGAACCAGCT
>NW_025729216.1:222500-227500 GCF_021461385.2 Schistocerca piceifrons
CCACCACCCACCGAATCAAGAAAGAGCTATCAATCTGTCAATCCTTCCGGTGTCCGGGCCTGGTGAGGTTTCCCGTGTTGAGTCAAATTAAGCCGCAGGCTCCACTCCTGGTGGTGCCCTTCCGTCAATTCCTTTAAGTTTCAGCTTTGCAACCATACTTCCCCCGGAACCCAAAAGCTTTGGTTTCCCGGAGGCTGCCCGCCGAGTCATCGGAGGAACTGCGGCGGATCGCTGGCTGGCATCGTTTATGGTTAGAACTAGGGCGGTATCTGATCGCCTTCGAACCTCTAACTTTCGTTCTTGATTAATGAAAACATACTTGGCAAATGCTTTCGCTTCTGTTCGTCTTGCGACGATCCAAGAATTTCACCTCTAACGTCGCAATACGAATGCCCCCGCCTGTCCCTATTAATCATTACCTCGGGTTCCGAAAACCAACAAAATAGAACCGAGGTCCTATTCCATTATTCCATGCACACAGTATTCAGGCGGGCTTGCCTGCTTTAAGCACTCTAATTTGTTCAAAGTAAACGTGCCGGCCCACCGAGACACTCAATAAAGAGCACCCTGGTAGGATTTCAACGGGGTCCGCCTCGGGACGCACGAGCACGCACGGGGCGGTCGCACGCCTTCAGCTCGCCCCACCGGCAGGACGTCCCACGATACATGCCAGTTAAACACCGACGGGCGGTGAACCAACAGCGTGGGACACAAATCCAACTACGAGCTTTTTAACCGCAACAACTTTAATATACGCTATTGGAGCTGGAATTACCGCGGCTGCTGGCACCAGACTTGCCCTCCAATAGATACTCGTTAAAGGATTTAAAGTGTACTCATTCCGATTACGGGGCCTCGGATGAGTCCCGTATCGTTATTTTTCGTCACTACCTCCCCGTGCCGGGAGTGGGTAATTTGCGCGCCTGCTGCCTTCCTTGGATGTGGTAGCCGTTTCTCAGGCTCCCTCTCCGGAATCGAACCCTGATTCCCCGTTACCCGTTACAACCATGGTAGGCGCAGAACCTACCATCGACAGTTGATAAGGCAGACATTTGAAAGATGCGTCGCCGGTACGAGGACCGTGCGATCAGCCCAAAGTTATTCAGAGTCACCAAGGCAAACGGACCGGACGAGCCGACCGATTGGTTTTGATCTAATAAAAGCGTCCCTTCCATCTCTGGTCGGGACTCTGTTTGCATGTATTAGCTCTAGAATTACCACAGTTATCCAAGTAACGTGGGTACGATCTAAGGAACCATAACTGATTTAATGAGCCATTCGCGGTTTCACCTTAATGCGGCTTGTACTGAGACATGCATGGCTTAATCTTTGAGACAAGCATATGACTACTGGCAGGATCAACCAGGAAGCTGCGTCAACTAGAGCTGAGCAGCCGGCCACCCGGGAGTGTGTCCCGGGGGCCCGCGTGAACACGCAAGCGTCCGCTCAATCACTCTGCAAACAGGAGGAGGCTGAGCTCCCCTGCACAATACACCTCGAAACCCTCTCAGGTCCCGGCGGCGCGCAGCGCCGTCCCAAGTACTTGGTCGGGTTCGAGAGAGGCGCAATCGCCCGGAGTTAGGCGAGTAGACGCTTTCGGTGCGACCACCCGTGCTCCCAACTGAGCTTGCCGCTGCCGACAGAGGCCCGGGAGCGTGCTGTCGTGGCATTGCCGGCGGGAGACAACACGCGCCACCTACGGTGACCGGCAGCTCCAACGCCAGCGCCACAGAAGGACAAAAGCCCCACTTGGGTGCCGAAGCGAACTCTCCCAGCACAGCGCACGCGCCAACACATCCGCACAGCTGCGATACAAACCACCAGCGAGAACCGCTGGGGCGACCGAGCAGCAGACGGCGTCGCGGCGCCGAGCGCCGGGCGGCGGCGCATCCTCAACGCACACAGTCCTCAATCGGACCAGCACACTGAAGATGTCCACCGCGCTTCGCACCGGGCCCGCGAGGACCTACTTTGGCCGCACGGCGCCGCGCGCAGGGTGCGCCGGCGCGCAGCTGCGACGCCTGCCGCGTCCGTCGGCCGGCGCGCCTGCCACTGGCCGCCCCCACCAGCCGGCTGTAGCGCGTGCGCCCACGCACCGCGCGGCCAGCACGCCGGGAGGCGCCCCCTCACCGGCCGGGGACGGTCCCACCCAGCCACCGCCGCGTATCGCTTCACACCCAGATGCCGTTCAGTTTCGTCGGCATGGTGGGTATCGCTGGAACAACCGGTTAGTACCTCAACCTATCGTCGCCATCACCGATTCACCCCTAGCGAGAACAACCGCACCACAACAGGTTACCATTTGTTCATTTGCGTAACTTCACCAGAAAACGCAGGCGTCCATCGCCATTTGCAACTTCAACGATTATTGCATGCCTGTGTCAGGTGTCACGCCACACTACGTCTGCCCACATACACGCAACAAAATGTGCACGCCTAGACAATACGTGGAAGGTGGCCCCCGTACGTATGCGATGTCCATTGCTCGAACGACTGTCAACCGGCCTCTGTAGCATGTCGCAGATATGGAACGCGGTGCACCATGCCATCACGGTGTGTGAGGAGAGACGACTAGGTCCGAATACATCAACAGACAGCTCATGCTGATCGCCATCCACGGCGTCCGTTCCTCCCACACGTCTCTATGGCGTACCACACTGCAATCCAGCTCTCATAGGGAGACGACACGTAGCTGCGTGCACAATATTTGCACTGTATGGTCCGCCGTTTTTGGGCGCAGTCGTTGTACGGTCACACATGTGCCACGATGTATCATTCAGTACATAAGGACGAATGTGCAGTACAGATTGTGGTTCACGCGTACGACATCAGCGGACAGTTGACACAGGCCGCACCACAACGTAGCCTGCGTACGTCGCATGCGAAGGGCATTGAACATGCAAACTTGTCACCAACCAGCTTGCGAAGGCAGGGGGCAAGGTGGGGACGTGGGGACGTGGGGAGGGGTGGGGGGGGGGCGGCATGTACGTCCTGCTGCCATCCACATTACAGTGTACAGCAGGAGCATGTGGAAAGTCAGCAAGACTTGCAAGGTGTTTAACATGAAGCGATACACAGGGGAGCGGGCAGTGCGAGTAGCGAACTATATTGCGAGGGTTGCGGGTGGGCAACACTACACTAATTGAACGAGTCGTATAACAATTACAGAGCAGGTTTAGGCGACAATGTGGTTTACGTTAGCGGACAACGTGGGTTAGGTTAGGGGACAACGTGGGTTAGGTTAGGGGACAACGTGGGTTAGGTTAGGGGACAACGTGGGTTAGGTTAGGGGACAACATGGGTTAGGTTAGGGGACAACATGGGTTAGGTTAGGGGACAACATGGGTTAGGTTAGGGGACAACATTCGTTAGGTTAGGGGACAACATGGGTTAGGTTAGGGGACAACATGGGTTAGGTTAGGGGACAACATGGGTTAGGTTAGGGGACAACATGGGTTAGGTTAGGGGACAACATGGGTTAGGTTAGAGGACAACATGGGTTAGGTTAGGGGACAACATGGGTTAGGTTAAGGCACAACATGGGTTAGGTTAAGGCACAACATGGGTTAGGTTAAGGCACAACATGGGTTAGGTTAGGGGACAACATGGGTTAGGTTACGGGACAACATGGGTTAGGTTAGGGGACAACATGGGTTAGGTTAGGGGACAACATGGGTTAGGTTAGGGGACAACATGGGTTAGGTTAGGGGACAACATGGGTTAGGTTAGGGGACAACATGGGTTAGGTTAGGGGACAACATGGGTTAGGTTAGGGGACAACATGGGTTAGGTTAGGGGACAACATGGGTTAGGTTAAGGCACAACATGGGTTAGGTTAAGGCACAACATGGGTTAGGTTAAGGCACAACATGGGTTAGGTTAGGGGACAACATGGGTTAGGTTAGGGGACAACATGGGTTAGGTTAGGGGACAACATGGGTTAGGTTAGGGGACAACATGGGTTAGGTTAGGGGACAACATGGGTTAGGTTAAGGCACAACATGGGTTAGGTTAAGGCACAACATGGGGTAGGTTAAGGCACAACATGGGGTAGGTTAAGGCACAACATGGGTTAGGTTAGGGGACAACATGGGTTAGGTTAGGGGACAACATGGGTTAGGTTAGGGGACAACATGGGTTAGGTTAGGGGACAACATGGGTTAGGTTAGGGGACAACATGGGTTAGGTTAAGGCACAACATGGGTTAGGTTAAGGCACAACATGGGTTAGGTTAAGGCACAACATGGGTTAGGTTAAGGCACAACATGGGGTAGGTTAAGGCACAACATGGGTTAGGTTAAGGCACAACATGGGTTAGGTTAAGGCACAACATAGGTTAGGTTAAGGTACAACATAGGTTAGGTTAGGTTACACGTTGTTGTAAGGAAAGGTGTAGGGGGGGGGGGGGGGGGCGGGGGCGGCAGGTTCGTTGATAGTGATTATAGTAAGTGAATGCTTGTGACATGATGAGATTTGTCACGTCAGGATGCACCTTTGGCTTATTAGAGGCGGCGCTCCAATTCTATGCTTGTGTCAGACCTGTGTCTTTGACTCATGTCATTGTTTGTGGGCTGCGACAGGAGGTACTATTGTGATGTTGGGTGCACCGTTGTATAGGACATGTGTGGGTATTGGTGCCTTATCTGCGCAATGGTGGATGTCGAAAGGGGGGGATATTCTATTTTCCGCATGGACCTCCTGGTCTGGTTGTGATAGTGTGGATTGTGTAATGTGGCGGAGAGGATGCACTGGATGTTGTTCCATGCTGGTGCTTACATATTGTATGTGCGCCCGTTAGAAGCAGAGAGTGGTGCGTGATGAGAGTGTCTGGCTGACGTGTGGTTCCCATTGTGGGCACACTCTTTCAGCATGTATACGGACAGTTGTATATATATTCTGTGATTTGATGGCTCTGCATTGATTACTAATCAGCGCCGTGTGTACGGGTAATCTGGTTCCAGTCCAAAATGTTCCATCTGTGTACATTAGTGACAAAGACT
>NW_025729216.1:237500-240000 GCF_021461385.2 Schistocerca piceifrons
CCCCCCCCCTACACCTTTCCTTACAACAACGTGTAACCTAACCTAACCTATGTTGTACCTTAACCTAACCTATGTTGTGCCTTAACCTAACCCATGTTGTGCCTTAACCTAACCCATGTTGTGCCTTAACCTACCCCATGTTGTGCCTTAACCTAACCCATGTTGTGCCTTAACCTAACCCATGTTGTGCCTTAACCTAACCCATGTTGTGCCTTAACCTAACCCATGTTGTCCCCTAACCTAACCCATGTTGTCCCCTAACCTAACCCATGTTGTCCCCTAACCTAACCCATGTTGTCCCCTAACCTAACCCATGTTGTCCCCTAACCTAACCCATGTTGTGCCTTAACCTAACCCATGTTGTGCCTTAACCTACCCCATGTTGTGCCTTAACCTACCCCATGTTGTGCCTTAACCTAACCCATGTTGTGCCTTAACCTAACCCATGTTGTCCCCTAACCTAACCCATGTTGTCCCCTAACCTAACCCATGTTGTCCCCTAACCTAACCCATGTTGTCCCCTAACCTAACCCATGTTGTCCCCTAACCTAACCCATGTTGTGCCTTAACCTAACCCATGTTGTGCCTTAACCTAACCCATGTTGTGCCTTAACCTAACCCATGTTGTCCCCTAACCTAACCCATGTTGTCCCCTAACCTAACCCATGTTGTCCCCTAACCTAACCCATGTTGTCCCCTAACCTAACCCATGTTGTCCCCTAACCTAACCCATGTTGTCCCCTAACCTAACCCATGTTGTTCCCTAACCTAACCCATGTTGTCCCCTAACCTAACCCATGTTGTCCCGTAACCTAACCCATGTTGTCCCCTAACCTAACCCATGTTGTGCCTTAACCTAACCCATGTTGTGCCTTAACCTAACCCATGTTGTGCCTTAACCTAACCCATGTTGTCCCCTAACCTAACCCATGTTGTCCTCTAACCTAACCCATGTTGTCCCCTAACCTAACCCATGTTGTCCCCTAACCTAACCCATGTTGTCCCCTAACCTAACCCATGTTGTCCCCTAACCTAACCCATGTTGTCCCCTAACCTAACGAATGTTGTCCCCTAACCTAACCCATGTTGTCCCCTAACCTAACCCATGTTGTCCCCTAACCTAACCCATGTTGTCCCCTAACCTAACCCACGTTGTCCCCTAACCTAACCCACGTTGTCCCCTAACCTAACCCACGTTGTCCCCTAACCTAACCCACGTTGTCCGCTAACGTAAACCACATTGTCGCCTAAACCTGCTCTGTAATTGTTATACGACTCGTTCAATTAGTGTAGTGTTGCCCACCCGCAACCCTCGCAATATAGTTCGCTACTCGCACTGCCCGCTCCCCTGTGTATCGCTTCATGTTAAACACCTTGCAAGTCTTGCTGACTTTCCACATGCTCCTGCTGTACACTGTAATGTGGATGGCAGCAGGACGTACATGCCGCCCCCCCCCCCACCCCTCCCCACGTCCCCACGTCCCCACCTTGCCCCCTGCCTTCGCAAGCTGGTTGGTGACAAGTTTGCATGTTCAATGCCCTTCGCATGCGACGTACGCAGGCTACGTTGTGGTGCGGCCTGTGTCAACTGTCCGCTGATGTCGTACGCGTGAACCACAATCTGTACTGCACATTCGTCCTTATGTACTGAATGATACATCGTGGCACATGTGTGACCGTACAACGACTGCGCCCAAAAACGGCGGACCATACAGTGCAAATATTGTGCACGCAGCTACGTGTCGTCTCCCTATGAGAGCTGGATTGCAGTGTGGTACGCCATAGAGACGTGTGGGAGGAACGGACGCCGTGGATGGCGATCAGCATGAGCTGTCTGTTGATGTATTCGGACCTAGTCGTCTCTCCTCACACACCGTGATGGCATGGTGCACCGCGTTCCATATCTGCGACATGCTACAGAGGCCGGTTGACAGTCGTTCGAGCAATGGACATCGCATACGTACGGGGGCCACCTTCCACGTATTGTCTAGGCGTGCACATTTTGTTGCGTGTATGTGGGCAGACGTAGTGTGGCGTGACACCTGACACAGGCATGCAATAATCGTTGAAGTTGCAAATGGCGATGGACGCCTGCGTTTTCTGGTGAAGTTACGCAAATGAACAAATGGTAACCTGTTGTGGTGCGGTTGTTCTCGCTAGGGGTGAATCGGTGATGGCGACGATAGGTTGAGGTACTAACCGGTTGTTCCAGCGATACCCACCATGCCGACGAAACTGAACGGCATCTGGGTGTGAAGCGATACGCGGCGGTGGCTGGGTGGGACCGTCCCCGGCCGGTGAGGGGGCGCCTCCCGGCGTGCTGGCCGCGCGGTGCGTGGGCGCACGCGCTACAGCCGGCTGGTGGGGGCGGCCAGTGGCAGGCGCGCCGGCCGACGGACGCGGCAGGCGTCGCAGCTGCGCGCCGGCGCACCCTGCGCGCGGCGCCGTGCGGCCAAAGTAGGTCCTCGCGGGCCCGGTGCGAAGCGCGGTGGACATCTTC
>NW_025729216.1:245000-255000 GCF_021461385.2 Schistocerca piceifrons
TGGAGGGCTGACGCGGAGAAGGGTTTCGTGTGAACAGCCGTTGCACACGAGTCAGTCGATCCTAAGCCCTAGGAGAAATCCGATGTTGATGGGGGCCGTCATAGCATGATGCGCTTTGTGCTGGCCCCCGTTGGGCGAAAGGGAATCCGGTTCCTATTCCGGAACCCGGCAGCGGAACCGATACAAGTCGGGCCCCTCTTTTAGAGATGCTCGTCGGGGTAACCCAAAAGGACCCGGAGACGCCGTCGGGAGATCGGGGAAGAGTTTTCTTTTCTGCATGAGCGTTCGAGTTCCCTGGAATCCTCTAGCAGGGAGATAGGGTTTGGAACGCGAAGAGCACCGCAGTTGCGGCGGTGTCCCGATCTTCCCCTCGGACCTTGAAAATCCGGGAGAGGGCCACGTGGAGGTGTCGCGCCGGTTCGTACCCATATCCGCAGCAGGTCTCCAAGGTGAAGAGCCTCTAGTCGATAGAATAATGTAGGTAAGGGAAGTCGGCAAATTGGATCCGTAACTTCGGGATAAGGATTGGCTCTGAGGATCGGGGCGTGTCGGGCTTGGTCGGGAAGTGGGTCAGCGCTAACGTGCCGGGCCTGGGCGAGGTGAGTGCCGTAGGGGTGCCGGTAAGTGCGGGCGTTTAGCGCGGGCGTGGTCTGCTCTCGCCGTTGGTCGGCCTCGTGCTGGCCGGCGGTGCAGGATGCGCGCGCCTGCGCGGCGTTCGCGCCCCGGTGCTTCAACCTGCGTGCAGGATCCGAGCTCGGTCCCGTGCCTTGGCCTCCCACGGATCTTCCTTGCTGCGAGGCCGCGTCCGCCTTTGCGTGCTCCTCCGGGGGCGCGCGGGTGCGCGGATTCTCTTCGGCCGCCATTCAACGATCAACTCAGAACTGGCACGGACTGGGGGAATCCGACTGTCTAATTAAAACAAAGCATTGCGATGGCCCTAGCGGGTGTTGACGCAATGTGATTTCTGCCCAGTGCTCTGAATGTCAACGTGAAGAAATTCAAGCAAGCGCGGGTAAACGGCGGGAGTAACTATGACTCTCTTAAGGTTGTAGTTACTGGGCAAGTGAAGCGCAATACATGGGCCATGCCCTCTTAGCCTCTCCTTGCCTGCGGCTTCCCCCCTTCCCGTGGGCCCGCCGATACGCCAGTCCTTGATAGGACTGGTAAGCAGAGTGGAAGTCCGCACTTGGGGCTTTGGGGGTTACCAGCCCTCCATCGCAAAACCCTTAATGTTGGGACAACAAGAGAAGAAAACACGGGTACCGGGCCTTCCGCTGAAGGACCCGGCCCAACAGTCCCGACTGCTAGCCTGCCAACCCGCCCTGAAGTAGAGCAGGCCGTGGAGCCATGGTTCCACTGCAGCATTTGCAGCCGTGCCTTCCGCAGCAAGATCGGGCTCGGACAACACCGCCGCCGCGCCCATCCGGAAGCGGCAAATGCGGAGATTACAACCGATAGGAAGAGAGCTTGGTGGGCGGAAGAAGAAATGCGGGAGCTCGCCCTGGCGGAGGCTAGGCTTCTCTGTGCCAGTGACTCCAAAGTCCTCTTTGCAAACCAGGAGCTTCTACCCCTGTTTCCGCACCGTACCCTGGATGCCATCAAGTGCAGGAGGAGGACGGTGGCACACAGGACGATGGTGCGGGAATACGTAGAGGAGCTGAGGCGGGAACAACAGACGCAGCATGGTCTGCGCCATTCACCCGTCCCGGAGTCGCTGCCGGAGGGGCCACCCTCTCCGCCGGAGCTTGAGCGCCCGCCACAAACATCTATAGTCGACGAAGCTATATGGAGGCACCTCGCCGGCCTGCCGCGGTCGGCCGCGCGCTTCTCGGCCCTGGACGACCTTGCGTGTTTGGGGCCGGGTACGCCGTTGGCAGTGGTCGCGGCTGGGCTGCCTGAGGCCCTCCGTGCTGTCGGCTCTGAGGAAGCAGGAGCAAGGAAGAGGAAGACGTTGCGCCCGCCATCCAAGCAGCGGTCTGGTGGTGGCCCTCCGCTCTCCAAGCGGAAGCGCCGCCGGTGGGAATATGCCAGATGTCAGGATGCCTTCAGGAAGAATCGCGCGCGCTGCGTGCGTGGCCTCCTGGATGGCACCCTGCTCCAGCCGCCGTCGACCATCCCTGGGCTGGTGGACTTCTGGCGCAGCCTCTTCACGACGGAGCCACCTTCCAACGCTGGCTCCATTCCCGACCGGCTTCTCCCGCGCTCGGAGTCTGTTGACTTTGAGCGCCTATGGAGGCCGATCACTGCCGAAGAGGTTGCGGCCGCCCTGCCGCCCAGAGGCTCCGTTGCCGGCCCTGACGGCCTCTCGCCGGTGCAGCTGCGCCGCCTTCCAGCGGAGGTCACCACCAAACTCCTAAACCTTTTCCTGCTTACCCGCAAGCTCCCCCCTTCCCTCCTCCGAGCCAGGACCTCTTTGCTGCCTAAGACAGCCGCCCCAGCATCCCCCGCTGACTTTCGGCCCATCACCGTCTGCTCGGTGCTAGCCCGAACCTTCCATAAGGTTCTGGCGACTCGCCTGATGCAGATGTGTGCTGTGGACGAACGTCAGCGGGCTTTCATCCCAAGGGATGGGATGCTGGAGAACACTTTCCTCCTCGACCGGATACTCGTCGGCGCCGTCCGCCGCTGTCGTTCTGTGTTCATGGCATCCCTCGATGTGTCCAAGGCGTTCGATTCGTTGGACCATGCGGCTTTGCGTCCTGTGCTTAAAGCCCATGGTCTGCCGGACGAATTCATTGACTACGTCGAGGGCTGCTATGCGGACAGCACGACGGTAATTGCGGGGGGTGGCGACGAGTCCCCGGCCGTGCGGCCAGCAAGAGGTGTTCGGCAAGGAGATGCTCTGTCCCCTCTCCTGTTCAATTTCGCTGTTGATTATGTTCTAGATCAGCTGCCCTCACACGTAGGTGTCAAGGTGTTGGGCCGCCAGACGAACGCGGCGGCCTTCGCGGATGACATCCTGCTCTTCGCCTCCACGAGGGGGGGCCTGCAGTCCCTTATCAACGCAGCAGTAGCAGCCCTCGACCAGCTGGGGCTGCGTGTTAACCCGCGGAAGTGTCTCACCCTCGCACTCGTGGCGTCCGGCCGCGAGAAGAAAGTGAAAGTGGATGAGAGCGTCACCTTCACGGCCGGCGAAACCACCATGCCGGCGCTGGGAGTGGGTGAGACCTTCCGCTACCTGGGACTGCAGTTCTCCTCCTCTGGGCGGTGTCTCTTCCATCCGAGGCACCACATCGAGGAGCAGCTGTCAATCATCACGCGGGCGCCGCTGAAGCCGCAGCAGCGGCTCTTTGCACTTCGTGAGGTCCTTCTCCCGGGCCTGTATCATGGCCTAGCACTGAGTCGCACCCGCATCGGTGCGCTCAAGGCCATGGACAATTGTGTTCGAGCCGCCGTGAGGAGATGGTTCCGCCTCCCAGCCGACACCCCCTTGGGCTACTTTCACGCTCCAATTGCCCAGGGGGGCCTTGGGATTCCATCAGCCCGCTGGATAGGGCCAACCCTGAGGCGGGGCAGGCTCCTCACCCTGTTGCAGCTCGAGACCACCACCACCGACGCAGACCTGGGGGAGGCACGACACGAAGTGGCGGCGCTTGAACGACACCTCACGTGGGAGGGCCATCTGCTGCCAACGGCTGCAAAAGTTGGTGAGATGTGGGCGGCGCGCCTGCATATTTCCTTCGACGGGGCGGCTCTCTCGTCGTCAGCCAGGACATCAGGCCAACATAGCTGGGTCGAGGACACCAGTCGCTTCCTGTCTGGCCGTGACTACGTCGCGTGCATCCGCACGCGCATTAACGCTATACCATCGAAGGCGCGCAGGAGTCGTGGCCGAGACAGGGAGAAGATGTGTCGCGCAAGATGCAACGCCGTCGAGACCGCGAACCACGTCGTCCAGGGCTGCGGGCTGACCAGCCGAGCCCGGGTGCGACGACACGACGCGGTTGTGAAATACGTCGCGCGCGGGCTGGCTCAACGAGGGTTCGACGTGTCTGTCGAGCCACACCTTCGAACACCAGAGGGAGTCCGCAAGCCCGACGTTGTGGCGTCTAAGGACGGCGTGGTGCATGTCATCGACGCACAAATCGTCGGCGACCATCTTGACACCGACTGGTGTCACCGGCAGAAGGCGGCGAAATACGACGTCCCGTCGGTGCGGCAAGCCGTCGGCGCTCTCCGACCTGCAGCCAGCAGCATACAGTTTAGAACAGTGACCCTGAACTGGAGGGGGACTTGGGCACCTACATCAGCCCGCCAGCTCCTACAACTTGGCTTCCGCAGGCGGGAGTTAAGCACCATCAGCACGCGGGTGCTCTGTGGAACGACATGGATCTTCGGCCTGTTCGAAAATATGACGTCGAACAGGCCGAAGTACAGGGAGGGCGTAGGCTAGTTAGTTGGTTAGATTTAGGTTAGTTTGCCCCGACTCCCGGGGCTTCAATATCGGGAGCAATTCCGTTCTTTATTCATTTCTTGTATGTAATTGTTTATACTGTGTTTAATATTAAGGTAAAAGCGGTTACACAACATCGGTAACCGGCGCCCTTGTGAGCTCCTCTCGGGGAGCAAGGCGCAATAGTTTAAGAGTGTGTTATTACCTTGTGTTATTCACTGTATTTGTGAATAAAGACGGCTTTATAGCCAAATGCCTCGTCATCTAATTAGTGACGCGCATGAATGGATTAACGAGATTCCCGCTGTCCCTATCTACTAGCTGCGGCTGTCTCATGCTGTGTGCCCCGATTTTTGTGGGCTCACGGTTGGAAATAGGCAGCGGGGGAAGGATGCGTCTCGAACATCTTAGCCTCTCCTTCCCAAGTGCCCCTGCCCGCCTTCTCGCGGTGCAGCTGTTAAGCCTTCGGGCGACCAAAGGGCAGGGGGGCGACGGCGTGCTGAACATCTTGTACGCCGGTTCCGGATGCTGTATTTGTCGCGGCGGGATCCTGGCCCAAGTCGGCGAAGGTCACCCGCCTTGCCCCTGGAATTCCGGGGCATGATCCGCCAAGCCGGGGCGTGGTGACACGTCCCCGGTTAGGTTAGATGGGTCCAGACCCCCGAAAGTCTGGGGGACCGGCCCGGCACCTGAGTAGGACCGGGTCTTTAGCCTTCTGGTGGGAACTCGGCCTAGTAGGGGGCGAAGGACGGAGGGTGAATCCGCTCTCCCGGAATGTGGGTGGCATTCGCCGGTAAGGGAGCGGGAGAAAACTTCGATGATGCAGCATTCGAAGAGGACTAGTGCGCTGTTCCCACGGCGCGCTAAACCTAGCAGCTCAGTTGTTGAAAGCTCTTGGTCAAGGGGCGGGACTGGTGAGCGAGCTGCACTTAGCCTCCCCCCATGCCAGAGAGGCCGGTCCGGGGAAAGAGACGGGCCTTCATTTTTTCACTCTTCATCTGTCATTATGGCCGAACTAGTGGAGAGTGATCATGCGCTCGAGGTTGAATCCGTTCGCGACGAAGATTTTTCTGTAGCCGAGCGTCATGCTCGTTTCTTGAGCTTGTTAGATTCCAGTGTAAAGAATGGAAAGATCAGTAACGTGGCGATTAATAATATTCGGGATTGTGTTGCCAGGTGGGCGATGGCCCATTCCCAATTAGAAGGTAGACTGATTGAATTACAGAAAGAAAACGAACGTCTTAGGAATCAGCCACCAGTTGTAAAATCATATGCCGCGGTTGCGAGTACCCCTGTGGTTAAGGCGCCGACGGCAAAAGAAACCATTCAAGAAAATATTAAGAAAAGTGTACCAACAGTGTTCATTAAGCCGAAAGAAGGGGAGGACATCCGGGCAGTTAAGACTGCATTTGAAAAATGCATTGATCCAAAACGGGATAAAATAAAAATTAACACTGTAAGAACCGCGAAAAATGTTCTGATTGTTGAGACGGCAACTCTGGAGGACAGCCTGCGGATCATGACAAATCCTCAGCTGGCTGCCAAGGTCAAGTGCGAACCGCCACGGAGGCGAAGGCCTTTGATGTGCCTTTATGATGTTCCATCATACATGAATGCCGACAGTTTGATGGATGCAATATATGTACAGAATTTTGACGCGACAATGACGAGGGAAGAGTTTGATAACCAGTTTAGATTAAGATTTAAAGTTGGACCTAGAGAAAAAGTCACAGTGCATCACGTAGTGGAGGTTTCACCTGAATTATGGAAACCTCTCACCAGAATAGGCAGACTATATGTCGGTTATTCGGCATTAAATATAAAGGACTATTTGGCGGTGCCACGGTGCACCAAATGTCAAGATCTAAATCATACAAACAAGTACTGTCATGAAGAACATGCCTTGTGTGCCCATTGTGGGCAGTCGGGTCATGAAAGAAAGGCCTGTCCTAACAAGGACAAAGCCCCCCTTTGCATACCGTGCAAAAAGAGGGGGAGAAAGTGTGGTGGACCGAAAGACTGCCCCACCTACCGGATGTTCCTCGATAGAATAATACAAAGGACTGATTATGGCGACCCTTAAGGCGCCGAAAAAGAAATCACCAAGTAAAATGAAAAGGGACGCGGAACGGGGTAAGCTAATTAGTAAAGCTTTGTCCACAGGTTCGCTGTACAACCCGGAAGAGGTACGGGACACCACTGGAGGATCGATGGTTGACGTCGGCATCCAGACGGATGTCGACTTGGAGACAGCGGTCGGTCGGCTAACTAGCCGACTGTCGAGTACCGAGTTGAAGGAGCCTGTGAAGCAAGATTTGCAGATATCGAATCAAGAAGATGTGAGCAAAGTCCCTACTGAAGATACTCGTGGTGGTGGTGGTAGTGGTGGTAGTAGTAGTTTAGATGAGGATACTGTAAATAGTGTAAAGCTGAATACTGTAAATAATGTAAAGCTGAATGGTGAAGGTACTTCTTATAATGCAGTTGGTCCAGGAGGGGTGTACGATGACTTTGAACGCAAGTTGCGTTTAAACAGGCTCGAGGAGCCGGCATTGTTAACAATTGCACTGAGGCAGCTTGTGAGGACAGGACATAGTAATGGTGGAGATATCACGTATCCAGCCTTGGAGGACGTGGATTGCATAAGTTTGCACGCGGCAAATCTTCCGTCGCAACCGGATGACTTAAAGGAGTTGGTGCAGCAGGTGTTTGCCAGGCGAGGCCGTAAATTTGATCTTGATAAAATATACAAAGACATGGTAAAGATGTATGGTAGAAATGTGGTAGACCTCTCGAAGTCATGGCCCGCCAGCCGCCTGCATGTCTTTTATCCCCCTGGTTGATGGGGTGTTTTAAAGTATTGCAAATTAATGCAATGCGTAGCCACTTGGTTACGCAAGAGCTTAGAAAAATCGCGGAAGACGATTTATTGGATATATTAGTAATTCAAGAACCTGCCTCCTGTGCTGGTCGGATTCCTGGATTTCCAGCAACCGCGCAAGTGGTGTTCTCTGGTGAGAATCCCATGAGCGCGGTTGTCGTTTTGAACAAATGTATTAAAACTACTGTGCTTACACAATTCTGTAACGATCATGTAATTGTGGTCCAACTTAATCTGATGTCGCATTTGTTATTCTTTGTTAATGTATACTGCCAATTCAGACAACACATTATTGGATTTCTTAATCAGTTGGACTGGATTCTAAGAAGGTTGCAGGGGAAGCCGGTCATTGTGTGTATGGACGCTAATGCAAAGTCCCCATTGTGGTTTAGTGTCGAGCAGGATGAGCGGGGAGCTGAGCTGGAAAATCTTATAATGCAGATGCAGCTTGACGTTATAAATCAACCTGGCAACCCGCCTACCTATTCAGGAAGAGCGGGTGCTGTTTCTAACATAGATGTTACGCTTGCAACTCAAAGCGCAGCACCGCACGTCAGGAATTGGAGAGTTGTGAGTAATCTCACAATTAGTGATCATAATTGCATATTTTTTGATTACTATATGGAGCTTGAAGAAGATCCTGGGGACTGGGTGGAGAGATATAACTATCAAAAGACGAACTGGAACCGGCTGGCACAGGTGTTTCGTCCTCCAGGGCTGGGACCGGACGTGGAGATACATAATGTGGACGAGGCGGTGGACGAATTGGTTGCATCTGTTGTGGCGGCTATTGCTGTGTCTGTTCCTCGGGTGGCAAGGTTTGTTCGCAAACAGTCTACTCCGTGGTCCCCCGAGCTGACTGAGCTCAAGCGATCTGTCAGACGGGCGAGGAGTAACTATCAGAGGAGCTTCATACAAGAAGAGAGACAGTACCATCTCAGGATCTATCGTCGCCTCAAAGCCCGATACCAGGATTCTGTGCAACGGGCAAGACGGCAGTCTTGGCAAAATTTTGTGAATGAGCAGCTGGGATTGGACCCCTGGGGGGTTCCATATAAACTTATAAGGGAAAAAATCAGAGCTCCCACAATGCTGTCTACTCTGCAGCTGGAAGATGGACATTGTACAACGACATGGGAAGAAACAGCAAGAGTCCTGATGAAGGTTTTGTTGCCGGATGATGACGTTGAGGAGGACACTGTGGAGCAGCAGGCAATACGGACTGCACTATTTGAGCCATACAGAAATGAAGCGCACGTGTACCCTTTCTCGCCCGAGGAGGTGGTCGCAGCGCTCCATACTTTTGCCAGGAGGAAGGCACCCGGCCCAGATGGGGTGCCAGTGGAAATATTACAGTTTTTAGCTCCTCAGCTTGCTCCAGATTTAGCCAAAATTTACAATACATGTTTACAACTGGGGAAGTATCCAAGAAGGTGGAAAACTGCAGAAGTGGTGGTCATCAAGAAGGGTACTGATAAGGATCCGCAGTCGCCCAAGTCATATCGACCAATTTGCCTCTTGGACGTGATGGGAAAAACCTTTGAAAAGCTGCTCACTGACAGACTCTTGAGTCACAGGGCTTTGCATGGCACGAGTGATCGGCAGTTCGGATTCCGAAGGGGTCGCTCCACACAGGATGCGATCAATGAGGTGTCTCGGACTGTCCGCTCGGCCAGTGCGAAGTATGTTCTGGGCATCTTGGTGGACATTTCAGGGGCCTTCGACAACCTATGGTGGCCGGCGCTCTTCTCACGCTTGCGCGAGATGGAGTGTCCTGGGCCGCTGTATCGATGTCTGGAGGCCTACTGTAATGATAGACTGGCAAGGATCACGGCTCCCGGTGCTGTGGTATCCAAGCAAATATCCCGGGGTTGTCCCCAGGGATCTGTATTAGGCCCGGTTTTCTGGGATATAACTATGGAACCACTGCTGAACATCTTGCAGGGGGATGCTTCAGTCTTGGGTGTTGTGGCCTATGCGGACGACCTTGTCATACTTGTGGAAGGGAATAGCAGACAGGTAATTGAGGAACGTGTCAGAGTAGCCGTTGGGTTGTTACAGAATTGGTGCAATAGATCTAAATTGAAAGTGGCACCCAGGAAATCATTGTACATGTTGTTGAAGGGTAAGCTAAACAGAGACCCAACGGTTCGAATAAACGATGTTATAGTTTCCAGACAAAGATCTGCAAGATACTTAGGAGTTTATCTTGATGAATACTGGAATTTTGGTGAACACATTAAGCAGACTGCTGCAAAGGCGTTGGCCTTGTTCAACAAACTTATAACCATAGGGCAGCGGCGTTTTCATCTGCCTCAGAAAGCACTGCGAATGTATCATAATTGCTTGTTAGCACCTATAGTTGGGTATGGTGCAAGTGTGTGGGCCCACAGGCTAGCCTTGGTGAAACCAGCGATGGCGGTCAGACGGGTTCAACGAAATGTGCTTGTAAGATGTGTAGGCGCTTTTGGAACTAGTCCCACAGATGCTCTGCTGGTGGTGATGGGGTTGTGTCCATTGGATTTGATAATTCGCCAACATGCGGCAATATATTGGCTGCAGAAAAATGATATTGAGCGTGTTCGAGATATAATGGGCGCACCCCTCACTAGCATCAGAGCGATTAAAGAACAGCTACTAAATTTATGGCAAGAGGAGTGGGATCACTCTGAAACAGGTAGGCGTGTTTACACATTCATGCCAAGTGTCAGGGCACGACTTAAGAA
>NW_025729216.1:260000-262500 GCF_021461385.2 Schistocerca piceifrons
CTCTGTAATTGTTATACGACTCGTTCAATTAGTGTAGTGTTGCCCACCCGCAACCCTCGCAATATAGTTCGCTACTCGCACTGCCCGCTCCCCTGTGTATCGCTTCATGTTAAACACCTTGCAAGTCTTGCTGACTTTCCACATGCTCCTGCTGTACACTGTAATGTGGATGGCAGCAGGACGTACATGCCGCCCCCCCCCACCCCTCCCCACGTCCCCACGTCCCCACCTTGCCCCCTGCCTTCGCAAGCTGGTTGGTGACAAGTTTGCATGTTCAATGCCCTTCGCATGCGACGTACGCAGGCTACGTTGTGGTGCAGCCTGTGTCAACTGTCCGCTGATGTCGTACGCGTGAACCACAATCTGTACTGCACATTCGTCCTTATGTACTGAATGATACATCGTGGCACATGTGTGACCGTACAACGACTGCGCCCAAAAACGGCGGACCATACAGTGCAAATATTGTGCACGCAGCTACGTGTCGTCTCCCTATGAGAGCTGGATTGCAGTGTGGTACGCCATAGAGACGTGTGGGAGGAACGGACGCCGTGGATGGCGATCAGCATGAGCTGTCTGTTGATGTATTCGGACCTAGTCGTCTCTCCTCACACACCGTGATGGCATGGTGCACCGCGTTCCATATCTGCGACATGCTACAGAGGCCGGTTGACAGTCGTTCGAGCAATGGACATCGCATACGTACGGGGGCCACCTTCCACGTATTGTCTAGGCGTGCACATTTTGTTGCGTGTATGTGGGCAGACGTAGTGTGGCGTGACACCTGACACAGGCATGCAATAATCGTTGAAGTTGCAAATGGCGATGGACGCCTGCGTTTTCTGGTGAAGTTACGCAAATGAACAAATGGTAACCTGTTGTGGTGCGGTTGTTCTCGCTAGGGGTGAATCGGTGATGGCGACGATAGGTTGAGGTACTAACCGGTTGTTCCAGCGATACCCACCATGCCGACGAAACTGAACGGCATCTGGGTGTGAAGCGATACGCGGCGGTGGCTGGGTGGGACCGTCCCCGGCCGGTGAGGGGGCGCCTCCCGGCGTGCTGGCCGCGCGGTGCGTGGGCGCACGCGCTACAGCCGGCTGGTGGGGGCGGCCAGTGGCAGGCGCGCCGGCCGACGGACGCGGCAGGCGTCGCAGCTGCGCGCCGGCGCACCCTGCGCGCGGCGCCGTGCGGTCAAAGTAGGTCCTCGCGGGCCCGGTGCGAAGCGCGGTGGACATCTTCAGTGTGCTGGTCCGATTGAGGACTGTGTGCGTTGAGGATGCGCCGCCGCCCGGCGCTCGGCGCCGCGACGCCGTCTGCTGCTCGGTCGCCCCAGCGGTTCTCGCTGGTGGTTTGTATCGCAGCTGTGCGGATGTGTTGGCGCGTGCGCTGTGCTGGGAGAGTTCGCTTCGGCACCCAAGTGGGGCTTTTGTCCTTCTGTGGCGCTGGCGTTGGAGCTGCCGGTCACCGTAGGTGGCGCGTGTTGTCTCCCGCCGGCAATGCCACGACAGCACGCTCCCGGGCCTCTGTCGGCAGCGGCAAGCTCAGTTGGGAGCACGGGTGGTCGCACCGAAAGCGTCTACTCGCCTAACTCCGGGCGATTGCGCCTCTCTCGAACCCGACCAAGTACTTGGGACGGCGCTGCGCGCCGCCGGGACCTGAGAGGGTTTCGAGGTGTATTGTGCAGGGGAGCTCAGCCTCCTCCTGTTTGCAGAATGATTGAGCGGACGCTTGCGTGTTCGCGCGGGCCCCCGGGACACACTCCCGGGCGGCCGGCTGCTCAGCTCTAGTTGACGCAGCTCCCTGGTTGATCCTGCAAGTAGTCATATGCTTGTCTCAAAGATTAAGCCATGCATGTCTCAGTACAAGCCGCATTAAGGTGAAACCGCGAATGGCTCATTAAATCAGTTATGGTTCCTTAGATCGTACCCACGTTACTTGGATAACTGTGGTAATTCTAGAGCTAATACATGTAAACAGAGTCCCGACCAGAGATGGAAGGGACGCTTTTATTAGATCAAAACCAATCGGTCGGCTCGTCCGGTCCGTTTGCCTTGGTGACTCTGAATAACTTTGGGCTGATCGCACGGTCCTCGTACCGGCGACGCATCTTTCAAATGTCTGCCTTATCAACTGTCGATGGTAGGTTCTGCGCCTACCATGGTTGTAACGGGTAACGGGGAATCAGGGTTCGATTCCGGAGAGGGAGCCTGAGAAACGGCTACCACATCCAAGGAAGGCAGCAGGCGCGCAAATTACCCACTCCCGGCACGGGGAGGTAGTGACGAAAAATAACGATACGGGACTCATCCGAGGCCCCGTAATCGGAATGAGTACACTTTAAATCCTTTAACGAGTATCTATTGGAGGGCAAGTCTGGTGCCAGCAGCCGCGGTAATTCCAGCTCCAATAGCGTATATTAAAGTTGTTGCGGTTAAAAAGTTCGTAGTTGGATTTGTGTCCCACGCTGTTGGTTCACCGCCCGTCGGTGTTTAACTGG
>NW_025729216.1:270000-277500 GCF_021461385.2 Schistocerca piceifrons
TCCCGCAACATGACCTCCTGCAACGACGCTACCGCCATCTATGAGACGCCAAGCCGACTAAGACAGCGATGGCGCCACAGTGCCCGCCTTTCGACGCCACCCACAAAGCCTGCAGCCTCTGTCGACCATAGCACCCATTCTCCAGTGGCTCTGCCGCACGAAGCCGTGGACCGGCAATGACTCCACCCGCACCCGTTCGTGGACCACCCCAACCGCCAAACGCGCACCTCCAGCGGATGAACGGCGGACGTTTCCCGCACTCGTAAAGTGCAATCCACCCCTATAACTTGCGTTTCATGAAGAGTTATTTCCAATATGCGACATTCCCGCTGTCCCTATACATGAGCCGCGACCTGTACCACTTACGAGCGAGAGACGCGATCGCGTTGCCCACTGTACGGCGTCCGATACCGAGCCATCAGCATGTCGGTCCCCATGCGCGTTGCACTCGCACTCGCACTCGCAGTCGCAAAAACGTGGGGCAAATATATTACGCGGAAGAGTTATAACAGACCGAGCCCCACTGCATGGGGGGAGTCTTTGTCACTAATGTACACAGATGGAACATTTTGGACTGGAACCAGATTACCCGTACACACGGCGCTGATTAGTAATCAATGCAGAGCCATCAAATTACAGAATATATATACAACTGTCCGTATACATGCTGAAAGAGTGTGCCCACAATGGGAACCACACGTCAGCCAGACACTCTCATCACGCACCACTCTCTGCTTCTAACGGGCGCACATACAATATGTAAGCACCAGCATGGAACAACATCCAGTGCATCCTCTCCGCCACATTACACAATCCACACTATCACAACCAGACCAGGAGGTCCATGCAGAAAATAGAATATCCCCCCCTTTCGACATCCACCATTGCGCAGATAAGGCACCAATACCCACACATGTCCTATACAACGGTGCACCCAACATCACAATAGTACCTCCTGTCACAGCCCACAAACAATGACATGAGTCAAAGACACAGATCTGACACAAGCATAGAATTGGAGCGCCGCCTCTAATAAGCCAAAGGTGCATCCTGACGTGACAAATCTCATCATGTCACAAGCATTCACTTACTATAATCACTATCAACGAACCTGCCGCCCCCGCCCCCCCCCCCCTACACCTTTCCTTACAACAACGTGTAACCTAACCTAACCTATGTTGTACCTTAACCTAACCTATGTTGTGCCTTAACCTAACCTATGTTGTGCCTTAACCTAACCCATGTTGTGCCTTAACCTAACCCATGTTGTGCCTTAACCTAACCCATGTTGTGCCTTAACCTAACCCATGTTGTGCCTTAACCTAACCCATGTTGTGCCTTAACCTAACCCATGTTGTGCCTTAACCTAACCCATGTTGTGCCTTAACCTAACCCATGTTGTGCCTTAACCTAACCCATGTTGTGCCTTAACCTAACCCATGTTGTGCCTTAACCTAACCCATGTTGTGCCTTAACCTAACCCATGTTGTGCCTTAACCTAACCCATGTTGTACCTTAACCTAACCCATGTTGTACCTTAACCTAACCCATGTTGTACCTTAACCTAACCCATGTTGTACCTTAACCTAACCCATGTTGTACCCTAACCTAACCCATGTTGTACCCTAACCTAACCCATGTTGTCCCCTAACCTAACCCATGTTGTCCCCTAACCTAACCCATGTTGTCCCCTAACCTAACCCATGTTGTCCCCTAACCTAACCCATGATGTCCCCTAACCTAACCCATGTTGTCCCCTAACCTAACCCATGTTGTCCCCTAACCTAACCCATGTTGTGCCTTAACCTAACCCATGTTGTGCCTTAACCTAACCCATGTTGTCCCCTAACCTAACCCATGTTGTCCCCTAACCTAACCCATGTTGTCCCCTAACCTAACCCATGTTGTCCCCTAACCTAACCCACGTTGTCCGCTAACGTAACCCACGTTGTCGCCTAAACCTGCTCTGTAATTGTTATACGACTCGTTCAATTAGTGTAGTGTTGCCCACCCGCAACCCTCGCAATATAGTTCGCTACTCGCACTGCCCGCTCCCCTGTGTATCGCTTCATGTTAAACACCTTGCAAGTCTTGCTGACTTTCCACATGCTCCTGCTGTACACTGTAATGTGGATGGCAGCAGGACGTACATGCCGCCCCCCCCCCACCCCTCCCCACGTCCCCACGTCCCCACCTTGCCCCCTGCCTTCGCAAGCTGGTTGGTGACAAGTTTGCATGTTCAATGCCCTTCGCATGCGACGTACGCAGGCTACGTTGTGGTGCAGCCTGTGTCAACTGTCCGCTGATGTCGTACGCGTGAACCACAATCTGTACTGCACATTCGTCCTTATGTACTGAATGATACATCGTGGCACATGTGTGACCGTACAACGACTGCGCCCAAAAACGGCGGACCATACAGTGCAAATATTGTGCACGCAGCTACGTGTCGTCTCCCTATGAGAGCTGGATTGCAGTGTGGTACGCCATAGAGACGTGTGGGAGGAACGGACGCCGTGGATGGCGATCAGCATGAGCTGTCTGTTGATGTATTCGGACCTAGTCGTCTCTCCTCACACACCGTGATGGCATGGTGCACCGCGTTCCATATCTGCGACATGCTACAGAGGCCGGTTGACAGTCGTTCGAGCAATGGACATCGCATACGTACGGGGGCCACCTTCCACGTATTGTCTAGGCGTGCACATTTTGTTGCGTGTATGTGGGCAGACGTAGTGTGGCGTGACACCTGACACAGGCATGCAATAATCGTTGAAGTTGCAAATGGCGATGGACGCCTGCGTTTTCTGGTGAAGTTACGCAAATGAACAAATGGTAACCTGTTGTGGTGCGGTTGTTCTCGCTAGGGGTGAATCGGTGATGGCGACGATAGGTTGAGGTACTAACCGGTTGTTCCAGCGATACCCACCATGCCGACGAAACTGAACGGCATCTGGGTGTGAAGCGATACGCGGCGGTGGCTGGGTGGGACCGTCCCCGGCCGGTGAGGGGGCGCCTCCCGGCGTGCTGGCCGCGCGGTGCGTGGGCGCACGCGCTACAGCCGGCTGGTGGGGGCGGCCAGTGGCAGGCGCGCCGGCCGACGGACGCGGCAGGCGTCGCAGCTGCGCGCCGGCGCACCCTGCGCGCGGCGCCGTGCGGCCAAAGTAGGTCCTCGCGGGCCCGGTGCGAAGCGCGGTGGACATCTTCAGTGTGCTGGTCCGATTGAGGACTGTGTGCGTTGAGGATGCGCCGCCGCCCGGCGCTCGGCGCCGCGACGCCGTCTGCTGCTCGGTCGCCCCAGGGGTTCTCGCTGGTGGTTTGTATCGCAGCTGTGCGGATGTGTTGGCGCGTGCGCTGTGCTGGGAGAGTTCGTGTTGTCTCCCGCCGGCAATGCCACGACAGCACGCTCCCGGGCCTCTGTCGGCAGCGGCAAGCTCAGTTGGGAGCACGGGTGGTCGCACCGAAAGCGTCTACTCGCCTAACTCCGGGCGATTGCGCCTCTCTCGAACCCGACCAAGTACTTGGGACGGCGCTGCGCGCCGCCGGGACCTGAGAGGGTTTCGAGGTGTATTGTGCAGGGGAGCTCAGCCTCCTCCTGTTTGCAGAATGATTGAGCGGACGCTTGCGTGTTCGCGCGGGCCCCCGGGACACACTCCCGGGCGGCCGGCTGCTCAGCTCTAGTTGACGCAGCTCCCTGGTTGATCCTGCCAGTAGTCATATGCTTGTCTCAAAGATTAAGCCATGCATGTCTCAGTACAAGCCGCATTAAGGTGAAACCGCGAATGGCTCATTAAATCAGTTATGGTTCCTTAGATCGTACCCACGTTACTTGGATAACTGTGGTAATTCTAGAGCTAATACATGCAAACAGAGTCCCGACCAGAGATGGAAGGGACGCTTTTATTAGATCAAAACCAATCGGTCGGCTCGTCCGGTCCGTTTGCCTTGGTGACTCTGAATAACTTTGGGCTGATCGCACGGTCCTCGTACCGGCGACGCATCTTTCAAATTTCTGCCTTATCAACTGTCGATGGTAGGTTCTGCGCCTACCATGGTTGTAACGGGTAACGGGGAATCAGGGTTCGATTCCGGAGAGGGAGCCTGAGAAACGGCTACCACATCCAAGGAAGGCAGCAGGCGCGCAAATTACCCACTCCCGGCACGGGGAGGTAGTGACGAAAAATAACGATACGGGACTCATCCGAGGCCCCGTAATCGGAATGAGTACACTTTAAATCCTTTAACGAGTATCTATTGGAGGGCAAGTCTGGTGCCAGCAGCCGCGGTAATTCCAGCTCCAATAGCGTATATTAAAGTTGTTGCGGTTAAAAAGCTCGTAGTTGGATTTGTGTCCCACGCTGTTGGTTCACCGCCCGTCGGTGTTTAACTGGCATGTATCGTGGGACGTCCTGCCGGTGGGGCGAGCTGAAGGCGTGCGACCGCCCCGTGCGTGCTCGTGCGTCCCGAGGCGGACCCCGTTGAAATCCTACCAGGGTGCTCTTTATTGAGTGTCTCGGTGGGCCGGCACGTTTACTTTGAACAAATTAGAGTGCTTAAAGCAGGCAAGCCCGCCTGAATACTGTGTGCATGGAATAATGGAATAGGACCTCGGTTCTATTTTGTTGGTTTTCGGAACCCGAGGTAATGATTAATAGGGACAGGCGGGGGCATTCGTATTGCGACGTTAGAGGTGAAATTCTTGGATCGTCGGAAGACGAACAGAAGCGAAAGCATTCGCCAAGTATGTTTTCATTAATCAAGAACGAAAGTTAGAGGTTCGAAGGCGATCAGATACCGCCCTAGTTCTAACCATAAACGATGCCAGCCAGCGATCCGCCGCAGTTCCTCCGATGACTCGGCGGGCAGCCTCCGGGAAACCAAAGCTTTTGGGTTCCGGGGGAAGTATGGTTGCAAAGCTGAAACTTAAAGGAATTGACGGAAGGGCACCACCAGGAGTGGAGCCTGCGGCTTAATTTGACTCAACACGGGAAACCTCACCAGGCCCGGACACCGGAAGGATTGACAGATTGATAGCTCTTTCTTGATTCGGTGGGTGGTGGTGCATGGCCGTTCTTAGTTGGTGGAGCGATTTGTCTGGTTAATTCCGATAACGAACGAGACTCTAGCCTGCTAACTAGTCGCGTGACATCCTTCGTGCTGTCAGCGATTACTTTTCTTCTTAGAGGGACAGGCGGCTTCTAGCCGCACGAGATTGAGCAATAACAGGTCTGTGATGCCCTTAGATGTTCTGGGCCGCACGCGCGCTACACTGAAGGAATCAGCGTGTCTTCCTAGGCCGAAAGGTCGGGGTAACCCGCTGAACCTCCTTCGTGCTAGGGATTGGGGCTTGCAATTGTTCCCCATGAACGAGGAATTCCCAGTAAGCGCGAGTCATAAGCTCGCGTTGATTACGTCCCTGCCCTTTGTACACACCGCCCGTCGCTACTACCGATTGAATGATTTAGTGAGGTCTTCGGACTGGTACGCGGCATTGACTCTGTCGTTGCCGATGCTACCGGAAAGATGACCAAACTTGATCATTTAGAGGAAGTAAAAGTCGTAACAAGGTTTCCGTAGGTGAACCTGCGGAAGGATCATTACCGACTAGACTGCATGTCTTTCGATGTGCGTGTCGTGTCGCGCAACACGCTACCTGTACGGCTCGCAGTAGCCGTGCGCCGCGTGCGGAACCACGCGTGCCTCTCAAAACTAGCGGCAATGTTGTGTGGTACGAGCGCTGAAGCGCTGGAGCGGCTGGCCTGCGGCACCTGGCGCCTGGCGCCGGTTTTGAATGACTTTCGCCCGAGTGCCTGTCCGCTCCGGTGTGGAGCCGTACGACGCCCGTCGGCCGTGAGGCCGTTGGACACAGAACGCTGGAACAGGGGCCGCCACACGCCTCACTCCCGCCTATGCGACCGTCTCGAAAGAGACGGCGGAAACTGAGAAAAGATCACCCAGGACGGTGGATCACTCGGCTCGTGGGTCGATGAAGAACGCAGCAAATTGCGCGTCGACATGTGAACTGCAGGACACATGAACATCGACGTTTCGAACGCACATTGCGGTCCATGGATTCCGTTCCCGGGCCACGTCTGGCCTTTCACAAGGTTCTCGCGTCACGCCTGATGCGTGCATGTGCTGTGGACGAACGTCAGCGGGCATTCATCCCCCGGGATGGGATGTTGGAAAACACCTTCATCTTGGACACTGCTCTCACCGACGCAGTCCGCTCCTGTCGCTCTGTTTTTGTGGCATCGATCGACGTCTCTAAAGCGTTCGATTCGGTGGACCATGCTGCCCTCCGCCCCGTGCTGAGGGCTCATGGCCTGCCGGATTGCTTTATTGAGTACGTCGAAAGGTGTTACGAGGGTAGCACGACAGTGATAGCGGGCGGCGCCGACGTGGGCGTGCCCCTGCAGCCGGCTAGTGGTGTGCGTCAGGGTGACCCCCTCTCCCCCCTCCTTTTCAATTTTGCGGTGGACTATGTTTTGAGTCAACTTCCCTCCCACATCGGAGCTCGGATCCTTGGTCGCAGAGTTAACGCTGCGGCCTTCGCAGATGACGTCCTGCTTTTTGCATCGACCGCGAGGGGATTGCAGTCCCTCATCGACGCAGCCGTCGCAGCCCTCGCCCATCTGGGGCTGCAGATCAACGCCCGGAAGTGTTTCACCCTCGCCTTAGTCGCGTCTGGGCGCGACAAGAAGGTGAAGGTCGACGCCGACGTTACCTTCAAAGCGGGCAACGCCACCGTGCCCGCCCTACGTGTGGGTGAAACCTTCCGGTACCTGGGACTGCAATTCTCCACCGCTGGTCGCTGCGTTTTCAACCCACGACGCCACCTGGTGGAGCAGCTGGACGTCATCTCCCGAGCTCCGCTCAAGCCGCAACAGCGCCTCCACGCCCTCACCACCGTACTTCTGCCTGGCCTGTACCATGGGCTGGCCCTCAGCCGCACCCGAGTGGGTGCGTTGAAAGCGGCAGATGTGACCATCCGTGCCGCCGTCAGGAGATGGTTCCGCCTTCCGGCGGACACTCCCCTGGGCTACTTCCACGCTCCTGTAGCCCAGGGAGGCCTCGGCATCCCATCATGCCGATGGATGGGGCCAACACTTCGCCGGTCCCGTCTCCTGGCGCTGAAGAGGATTGGGCCAGCCGCCGACGGTGCAGGCCGGGACGAGGTGCAGCGTGAGATTGAGGTGCTGGAGCGGCATCTTATGTGGGAGGGCCACCTCCTCAAATCGTCGACGCAGGTTGGAGAGATGTGGGCCGCGCGCCTGCACGTTGCCTTTGACGGTGCGGCGCTGTCATCTTCCGCCGCCGTCAAGGGGCAACACCAGTGGGTCGCTGACACCAGTCGCCTGCTATCTGGGCGTAACTTCATCGACGCTCTCCGCGCCCGCATCAACGCCTTCCCCACGAAGGCATGGCGCAGTCGCGGGCGGGAGGCGGACACCAGATGCCGCGCGGGCTGCCAGGCCGTAGAGACCGCCAACCACGTGT
>NW_025729216.1:282500-285000 GCF_021461385.2 Schistocerca piceifrons
ATACGACTCGTTCAATTAGTGTAGTGTTGCCCACCCGCAACCCTCGCAATATAGTTCGCTACTCGCACTGCCCGCTCCCCTGTGTATCGCTTCATGTTAAACACCTTGCAAGTCTTGCTGACTTTCCACATGCTCCTGCTGTACACTGTAATGTGGATGGCAGCAGGACGTACATGCCGCCCCCCCCCACCCCTCCCCACGTCCCCACGTCCCCACCTTGCCCCCTGCCTTCGCAAGCTGGTTGGTGACAAGTTTGCATGTTCAATGCCCTTCGCATGCGACGTACGCAGGCTACGTTGTGGTGCAGCCTGTGTCAACTGTCCGCTGATGTCGTACGCGTGAACCACAATCTGTACTGCACATTCGTCCTTATGTACTGAATGATACATCGTGGCACATGTGTGACCGTACAACGACTGCGCCCAAAAACGGCGGACCATACAGTGCAAATATTGTGCACGCAGCTACGTGTCGTCTCCCTATGAGAGCTGGATTGCAGTGTGGTACGCCATAGAGACGTGTGGGAGGAACGGACGCCGTGGATGGCGATCAGCATGAGCTGTCTGTTGATGTATTCGGACCTAGTCGTCTCTCCTCACACACCGTGATGGCATGGTGCACCGCGTTCCATATCTGCGACATGCTACAGAGGCCGGTTGACAGTCGTTCGAGCAATGGACATCGCATACGTACGGGGGCCACCTTCCACGTATTGTCTAGGCGTGCACATTTTGTTGCGTGTATGTGGGCAGACGTAGTGTGGCGTGACACCTGACACAGGCATGCAATAATCGTTGAAGTTGCAAATGGCGATGGACGCCTGCGTTTTCTGGTGAAGTTACGCAAATGAACAAATGGTAACCTGTTGTGGTGCGGTTGTTCTCGCTAGGGGTGAATCGGTGATGGCGACGATAGGTTGAGGTACTAACCGGTTGTTCCAGCGATACCCACCATGCCGACGAAACTGAACGGCATCTGGGTGTGAAGCGATACGCGGCGGTGGCTGGGTGGGACCGTCCCCGGCCGGTGAGGGGGCGCCTCCCGGCGTGCTGGCCGCGCGGTGCGTGGGCGCACGCGCTACAGCCGGCTGGTGGGGGCGGCCAGTGGCAGGCGCGCCGGCCGACGGACGCGGCAGGCGTCGCAGCTGCGCGCCGGCGCACCCAGCGCGCGGCGCCGTGCGGCCAAAGTAGGTCCTCGCGGGCCCGGTGCGAAGCGCGGTGGACATCTTCAGTGGGCTGGTCCGATTGAGGACTGTGTGCGTTGAGGATGCGCCGCCGCCCGGCGCTCGGCGCCGCGACGCCGTCTGCTGCTCGGTCGCCCCAGCGGTTCTCGCTGGTGGTTTGTATCGCAGCTGTGCGGATGTGTTGGCGCGTGCGCTGTGCTGGGAGAGTTCGCTTCGGCACCCAAGTGGGGCTTTTGTCCTTCTGTGGCGCTGGCGTTGGAGCTGCCGGTCACCGTAGGTGGCGCGTGTTGTCTCCCGCCGGCAATGCCACGACAGCACGCTCCCGGGCCTCTGTCGGCAGCGGCAAGCTCAGTTGGGAGCACGGGTGGTCGCACCGAAAGCGTCTACTCGCCTAACTCCGGGCGATTGCGCCTCTCTCGAACCCGACCAAGTACTTGGGACGGCGCTGCGCGCCGCCGGGACCTGAGAGGGTTTCGAGGTGTATTGTGCAGGGGAGCTCAGCCTCCTCCTGTTTGCAGAATGATTGAGCGGACGCTTGCGTGTTCGCGCGGGCCCCCGGGACACACTCCCGGGCGGCCGGCTGCTCAGCTCTAGTTGACGCAGCTCCCTGGTTGATCCTGCCAGTAGTCATATGCTTGTCTCAAAGATTAAGCCATGCATGTCTCAGTACAAGCCGCATTAAGGTGAAACCGCGAATGGCTCATTAAATCAGTTATGGTTCCTTAGATCGTACCCACGTTACTTGGATAACTGTGGTAATTCTAGAGCTAATACATGCAAACAGAGTCCCGACCAGAGATGGAAGGGACGCTTTTATTAGATCAAAACCAATCGGTCGGCTCGTCCGGTCCGTTTGCCTTGGTGACTCTGAATAACTTTGGGCTGATCGCACGGTCCTCGTACCGGCGACGCATCTTTCAAATGTCTGCCTTATCAACTGTCGATGGTAGGTTCTGCGCCTACCATGGTTGTAACGGGTAACGGGGAATCAGGGTTCGATTCCGGAGAGGGAGCCTGAGAAACGGCTACCACATCCAAGGAAGGCAGCAGGCGCGCAAATTACCCACTCCCGGCACGGGGAGGTAGTGACGAAAAATAACGATACGGGACTCATCCGAGGCCCCGTAATCGGAATGAGTACACTTTAAATCCTTTAACGAGTATCTATTGGAGGGCAAGTCTGGTGCCAGCAGCCGCGGTAATTCCAGCTCCAATAGCGTATATTAAAGTTGTTGCGGTTAAAAAGCTCGTAGTTGGATTTGTGTCCCACGCTGTTGGTTCACCGCCCGTCGGTGTTTAACTGGCATGTATCGTGGG
>NW_025729216.1:287500-310000 GCF_021461385.2 Schistocerca piceifrons
CTCCCCTAGTAGGACGTCGCGACCCGCTGGGTGCCGGCCTACGGCCCGGGTGCGCAGCCTGTCCTTCCGCGGGCCTCGGTTCGCGTCTGTTGGGCAGAGCCCCGGTGTCCTGGCTGGCTGCCCGGCGGTATATCTGGAGGAGTCGATTCGCCCCTTTGGGCGCTCGGGCTCCCGGCAAGCGCGCGCGGTTCTTCCCGGATGACGGACCTACCTGGCCCGGCCCCGGACCCGCGCCGCTGTTGGCTCGGGATGCTCTCGGGCGGAATAATCGCTCCCGTCAGCGGCGCTTCAGCTTTGGACAATTTCACGACCCGTCTTGAAACACGGACCAAGGAGTCTGACATGTGCGCGAGTCATTGGGCTGTACGAAACCTAAAGGCGTAATGAAAGTGAAGGTCTCGCCTTGCGCGGGCCGAGGGAGGATGGGGCTTCCCCGCCCTTCACGGGGCGGCGGCCTCCGCACTCCCGGGGCGTCTCGTCCTCATTGCGAGGTGAGGCGCACCTAGAGCGTACACGTTGGGACCCGAAAGATGGTGAACTATGCCTGGCCAGGACGAAGTCAGGGGAAACACTGATGGAGGTCCGTAGCGATTCTGACGTGCAAATCGATCGTCGGAGCTGGGTATAGGGGCGAAAGACTAATCGAACCATCTAGTAGCTGGTTCCCTCCGAAGTTTCCCTCAGGATAGCTGGTGCTCGTACGAGTCTCATCCGGTAAAGCGAATGATTAGAGGCCTTGGGGCCGAAACGACCTCAACCTATTCTCAAACTTTAAATGGGTGAGATCTCCGGCTTGCTTGATATGCTGAAGCCGCGAGCAAACGACTCGGATCGGAGTGCCAAGTGGGCCACTTTTGGTAAGCAGAACTGGCGCTGTGGGATGAACCAAACGCCGAGTTAAGGCGCCCGAATCGACGCTCATGGGAAACCATGAAAGGCGTTGGTTGCTTAAGACAGCAGGACGGTGGCCATGGAAGTCGGAATCCGCTAAGGAGTGTGTAACAACTCACCTGCCGAAGCAACTAGCCCTGAAAATGGATGGCGCTGAAGCGTCGTGCCTATACTCGGCCGTCAGTCTGGCAGTCATGGCCGGTCCTTGCGGCCGGCCGCGAAGCCCTGACGAGTAGGAGGGTCGCGGCGGTGGGCGCAGAAGGGTCTGGGCGTGAGCCTGCCTGGAGCCGCCGTCGGTGCAGATCTTGGTGGTAGTAGCAAATACTCCAGCGAGGCCCTGGAGGGCTGACGCGGAGAAGGGTTTCGTGTGAACAGCCGTTGCACACGAGTCAGTCGATCCTAAGCCCTAGGAGAAATCCGATGTTGATGGGGGCCGTCATAGCATGATGCGCTTTGTGCTGGCCCCCGTTGGGCGAAAGGGAATCCGGTTCCTATTCCGGAACCCGGCAGCGGAACCGATACAAGTCGGGCCCCTCTTTTAGAGATGCTCGTCGGGGTAACCCAAAAGGACCCGGAGACGCCGTCGGGAGATCGGGGAAGAGTTTTCTTTTCTGCATGAGCGTTCGAGTTCCCTGGAATCCTCTAGCAGGGAGATAGGGTTTGGAACGCGAAGAGCACCGCAGTTGCGGCGGTGTCCCGATCTTCCCCTCGGACCTTGAAAATCCGGGAGAGGGCCACGTGGAGGTGTCGCGCCGGTTCGTACCCATATCCGCAGCAGGTCTCCAAGGTGAAGAGCCTCTAGTCGATAGAATAATGTAGGTAAGGGAAGTCGGCAAATTGGATCCGTAACTTCGGGATAAGGATTGGCTCTGAGGATCGGGGCGTGTCGGGCTTGGTCGGGAAGTGGGTCAGCGCTAACGTGCCGGGCCTGGGCGAGGTGAGTGCCGTAGGGGTGCCGGTAAGTGCGGGCGTTTAGCGCGGGCGTGGTCTGCTCTCGCCGTTGGTCGGCCTCGTGCTGGCCGGCGGTGCAGGATGCGCGCGCCTGCGCGGCGTTCGCGCCCCGGTGCTTCAACCTGCGTGCAGGATCCGAGCTCGGTCCCGTGCCTTGGCCTCCCACGGATCTTCCTTGCTGCGAGGCCGCGTCCGCCTTAGCGTGCTCCTCCGGGGGCGCGCGGGTGCGCGGATTCTCTTCAGCCGCCATTCAACGATCAACTCAGAACTGGCACGGACTGGGGGAATCCGACTGTCTAATTAAAACAAAGCATTGCGATGGCCCTAGCGGGTGTTGACGCAATGTGATTTCTGCCCAGTGCTCTGAATGTCAACGTGAAGAAATTCAAGCAAGCGCGGGTAAACGGCGGGAGTAACTATGACTCTCTTAAGGTGGCCAAGTGGCGGCGGTGTGGCTGCATCCGGACCTGGCTTTTCGAAGTGCGGTCTTGATGTAGTCGTGCTGCTGCTGCGAGGTGCCTTCCTTGGGTTATAGTTTCAGGGAGAGTGATGCGCAATACATGGGCCTAGCCCTCTTAGCCTCTCCTCTCCTGCGGTCTTCTCCCCTTCTCGTGGGCCCGCTGATTTTCGCAGAGTGGAAGACCGCACCAGGGGCTTGGGGGGGTTACCAGCCCCCCCTCGCACTATCCCTTTTTTTAGTTGGGGGCAGTAATCAGAGAATAAGTGGTGGCCCTTCCGCTGAAGGTGCCACCCCAACTCCCCCAGCACCTAGCCGGCCAACCGGCCGTGCCGAAAATCTTGTAACTTTTGCAGCTGTATACACCTGTAGTGAGTGCCACCGCAGTTTCACCACCAAGAACGGTCTCGGGGTCCATCGCCGCCGCCAACACCTTGCGGCCGCCAACGCGGAGATCGTCACGGAGAGGCATCGCGCGAGGTGGACGGAGGAAGAAGTCCTGTCGCTCGCCAAGGCAGAGGCCGAACTGTTCCTCGAGAGGGACGCCCGGTTCTTCTTTGTAAATCAAGAACTCATCAGGATGTTCCCCGACCGAACGCTTGAGGCAATCAAGTGCCGACGGCGGCAAGCTGCCCACAAGCAGCTTGTCCGCCAATTCATGGAGGCGCTTGAGATCGGTCGGGGGGAAGAGCCGGCGTCCCGCCGGGGAGCAGCGAGCCCGCTGCCTGACGCGGGCGAGGCCGCTGCGCCGCCCGTCGACGCAGCCGACGACTTCGCGGCCGACACCACCGGGCCGCCGCCGGAGGGGCCGACTGACGCCGCCATCTGGGAGCATCTGGCGGGGCTACCCGCTTCCGCCCAGCGTTTCTCTGCCCTGGATCGTGTCATAGGTCTGGGGCGGGGCACGCCGCCCGATGTCATCCTGGGCATGCTCCCGGATGCCCTTGCATCGGTCGGGTCCAGAGGGGAGAGATCGATCACCAGGACACAGCGGCCGCGCCAACCATCGAAGCGGCCGCCTGCCGCGCCGCCGACGCAGAAGCGCAAGCGGCGCCGCTGGGAGTACGCGAGAACGCAGGATGCCTTCCGACGGTCGCGTGCACATTGCGTGCGCGGCCTCTTGGATGGCACCCTGCTCCAGCCGCCACCTGCCATCCCTGGTCTGCTGGACTTCTGGGCGGACCTCTTCACCAAGAAGCCCATCTCCACCGCGGGCTTCATTCGTGACCGCCTCCTCCCGCACTCAGAGCCTGTCGCTCTTGAGTGCATATGGGGGCCGGTCACACATGAGGAGGTCGCCGCCGCGTTGCCGCCCAGGGGATCAGCAGCCGGGCCGGACGGCCTTACCCCAGCGGAGTTGCGGCGCCTGCCGCACGAAGTCCTGGTGAAAGTGATGAATCTCTTCCTTCTGGCCCGCGCCCTTCCGGAACGCCTGCTTCGCGCGCGGACGTCCCTTCTCCCGAAAACGGCTGCACCAACATCCCCCGCTGACTTTCGCCCCATTACGGTCTGCTCGGTGTTGGCGCGGACCTTTCACAAGGTTCTCGCGTCACGCCTGATGCGCGCATGTGCTGTGGACGAACGTCAGCGGGCATTCATCCCTCGGGATGGGATGTTGGAAAATACCTTCATCTTGGACACTGCTCTCACCGACGCAGTTCGCTCCTGCCGCTCTGTCTTTGTGGCGTCGATCGACGTATCTAAGGCATTCGATTCGGTAGATCATGCTGCCCTTCGCCCCGTGCTGAAGGCGCATGGCCTGCCGGATTGCTTTGTCGAGTATGTCGAGCGGTGCTACGAGGGCAGCACGACAGTGATAGCGGACGGCGCCGGCGTGGGCGTGTCTGTGCAGCCAGCACGGGGCGTTCGCCAGGGCGATCCCCTCTCCCCCCTCCTGTTCAACTTTGCGGTGGACTACGTTTTAGGCCAACTGCCCTCCCACATCGGAGCTCGGATCCTCGGTCGCAGAGTCAACGCTGCGGCCTTTGCAGATGACGTCTTTCTGTTTGCAGCGACCCCGAGGGGCTTGCAGTCCCTCATCGACGCAGCTACCGCAGCCCTCGCCCACCTGGGGCTGCAGATCAACGCCCGGAAGTGTTTCACCCTCGCCTTAGTCGCGTCAGGGCGCGAGAAGAAGGTGAAGGTGGACAGCAATGTCACCTTCACAGCAGGCAATACCACCATGCCTGCCTTGCGTGTGGGTGAAACCTTCCGGTACCTGGGGCTGCAATTCTCCACGGCGGGTCGCTGTGTCTTCAATCCACGTCGCCACCTGGTGGAGCAGCTTGACGTCATCTCCCGAGCTCCGCTGAAGCCGCAACAGCGCCTCCACGCTCTCACCAACGTACTTCTCCCCTGGCCTGTACCACGGGCTGGCCCTCAGCCGCACCCGGGTGGGTGCATTGAAGTCGGCCGACGTCACCATCCGGGCCGCCGTCAGGAGATGGTTCCGCGTTCCGGCGGACACCCCCCTGGGATACTTCCACGCTCCTGTTGCCCAGGGGGGCCTCGGCATTCCATCTTGCCGATGGATGGGTCCAACCCTCCGTCGGTCCCGTCTCCTGGCGCTGAAGAAGATAGGGCCAGCCTGCGACGGTGCAGGCATGGATGAGGTGCAGCGTGAGATCGAGGTGCTGGAGCGCCACCTAATGTGGGAGGGCCACCTCCTCAAATCGTCAACGCAGGTTGGGGAAATGTGGGCGGCGCGCCTACACATCGCCATTGACGGTGCGGCGCTGTCATCTTCTGCCGCCGTCAGTGGCCAACATCAGTGGGTCGCCGACACCAGTCGCCTGCTATCTGGGCGTGAATACATCGACGCCCTCCGCGCCCGCATCAACGCCTTCCCTACGAAGGCACGGCGCAGTCGCGGGCGGGAGGCGGACACCAGATGCCGCGCGGGGTGCCAGGCCGTGGAGACCGCCAACCACGTACTTCAGGCTTGCTTTAGGACGCACGGGTCCCGGGTCAAGCGCCATGACGCTGTAGTGCGTTATGTCGCCCGTGGACTCGCGCAGAGGGGCTTCAATGTCTCCGTGGAGCCCCACCTCCGAACACCTGAGGGCATCCGCAAGCCTGACGTGGTGGCGGTCAAAGACGGCATCGCCCGCGTGGTCGACGCCCAGATAGTCGGAGACCACCTCCGGCTCGACTGGTGTCACTCCCAGAAGGCGGCCTACTACGACACGCCGTCCATCCGGCGTGCCATCTCCAACCTGCACCGTGACGTTGAGGAGGTGATTGTGTCCACCGCGACGTTGAACTGGAGGGGTGTATGGTCTCCAGCGTCGGCGAGGGATCTCGCCGCCTTAGGCTTCCGACCCCGAGAACTGGCGGTGCTGAGCACCAGAACACTACAGAGCTGCTGCAAAAGTTACAAAATTTTCGAGCGTATGACGGCTCCTAGCCCGAAGCAGCGTGTCGGCGTCGGCTAGGCTGCTGGTTATTTTCTTCGCCTTGACTCCTGGGGCCTATCCACAGGAGGAATAACCCGTCTTTGTTCTTTCTTCTATTTGTCTGTAATCTGTGTTGTTCTTGTTTTCCTTTCCGCACTTATATATGTACATATATGTTAGTTTTATACTTTTATTTCTGGCTTCGCCCTTGTAAGTCCCCACCTCGGTGGCGGACATGGCGAGTAACACCTGCCACACATGTATATGTATATATTTGTGTTATTCAGTTTCTGAATAAAGATGGCTGTTGAATAGCCAAATGCCTCGTCATCTAATTAGTGACGCGCATGAATGGATTAACGAGATTCCCGCTGTCCCTATCTACTCCGCGTAACTATGACTCTCTTAAGGTGGCCGAGTGGCGGCGGTGTGGCTGCATCCGGACTTGGCTTTTCGAAGTGCGGTCTTGATGCAGTCGTGCTGCTGCTGCGAGGTGCCTTCCTTGGGTTATAGTTACAGGGAGAGTGATGCGCAATACATGGGCCTAGCCCTCTTAGCCTCTCCTCTCCTGCAGTCTTCTCCCCTTCTCGTGGGCCCGCTGATTTTCGCAGAGTGGAAGACTGCACCAGGGGCTTGGGGGGGTTACCAGCCCCCCCTCGCATTATCCCTTTATAGTTGGGGGCAGCTTACAAGAAACAAGAGATGGTGGCCCTTCCGCTGAAGGTGCCACCCCAGCTACCCCAGCACCTATCCGGCCAACCGGCCGTAACGAAAATGCGATAGTTTGTGTAGCTCCCTTTGCTTGCAGTGAGTGCCACCGCACTTTTACCACGAAGAACGGTCTCGGGGTCCATCGCCGCCGCCAACACCCTGCGGCCGCCAACGCTGAGATCGTGACGGAGAGGCATCGCGCGAGGTGGACGGAGGAAGAAGTCCTGTCGCTCGCCAAGGCAGAGGCCGAACTGTTCCTTGAGAGGGACGCCCGGTTCTTCTTTGTCAACCAAGAACTTATCAGGATGTTCCCCGACCGAACGCTTGAGGCAATCAAGTGCCGACGGCGGCAAGCTGCCCACAAGCAGCTTGTCCGCCAATTCATGGAGGCGCTTGAGATCGGTCGGGGGGAAGAGCCGGCGTCCCGCCGGGGAGCAGCGAGCTCGCTGCCTGACGCGGGCGAGGCCGCCGCGCCGCCCGTCGACGCAGCCGAGGACTTCGCGGCCGACACCACCGGGCCGCCGCCGGAGGGGCCGACTGACGCCGCCATCTGGGAGCATCTGGCGGGGCTACCTGCTTCCGCCCAGCGTTTCTCTGCCCTGGATCGAGTCATTGGTCTGGGGCGGGGCACGCCGCCCGATGTCATCCTGGGCATGCTCCCGGATGCCCTTGCGTCGGTCGGGTCCAGGGGGGAGAGGTTGATCACCAGGACACAGCGGCCGCGCCAATCATCCAAGCGGCCGCCTGCCGCCCCGCCGCTGCAGAAGCGCAAGCGGCGCCGCTGGGAGTACGCGCGGACACAGGACGCCTTCCGTAGGTCGCGTGCACGTTGCGTGCGCGGCTTGCTGGACGGCACCCTGCTGCAGCCGCCACCCGACATCGCCGGTCTGCTGGACTTCTGGGCGGACCTCTTCACGAAGAAGCCGATCTCCACCGCTGGCTTCATCCGTGACCGCCTTCTCCCGCACTCGGAGCCTGTCGCTCCCGAGTGCCTATGGGGGCCGGTCACACGTGAGGAGGTCGCTGCTGCCTTGCCGCCCAGGGGATCGGCAGCCGGGCCGGACGGCCTGACTCCAGCGGAGCTGCGGCGCCTGCCGCATGAAGTCCTGGTGAAACTCTTGAACCTCTTCCTCCTGGCCCGCGCCCTCCCCGAGCGTCTGCTTCGCGCCCGGACGTCCCTTCTCCCGAAAACGGCTGCACCAACATCCCCCGCTGACTTTCGCCCCATTACGGTCTGCTCGGTGTTGGCGCGGACCTTTCACAAGGTTCTCGCGTCACGCCTGATGCGTGCATGTGCTGTGGACGAACGTCAGCGGGCATTCATCCCCCGGGATGGGATGTTGGAAAACACCTTCATCTTGGACACTGCTCTCACCGACGCAGTCCGCTCCTGTCGCTCTGTTTTTGTGGCATCGATCGACGTCTCTAAAGCGTTCGATTCGGTGGACCATGCTGCCCTCCGCCCCGTGCTGAGGGCTCATGGCCTGCCGGATTGCTTTATTGAGTACGTCGAAAGGTGTTACGAGGGTAGCACGACGGTGATAGCGGGCGGCGCCGACGTGGGCGTGCCCCTGCAGCCGGCAAGGGGTGTGCGTCAGGGTGACCCCCTCTCCCCCCTCCTTTTCAATTTTGCGGTGGACTATGTTTTGAGCCAACTTCCCTCCCACATCGGAGCTCGGATCCTTGGTCGCAGAGTCAACGCTGCGGCCTTCGCAGATGACGTCCTGCTCTTTGCATCGACGGCGAGGGGATTGCAGTCTCTCATCGACGCAGCCGTCGCAGCCCTCGCCCATCTGTGGCTGCAGATCAACGCCCGGAAGTGTTTCACCCTCGCCTTAGTCGCGTCTGGGCGCGACAAGAAGGTGAAGGTCGACGCCGACGTTACCTTCAAAGCGGGCAACGCCACCATGCCCGCCCTACGCGTGGGTGAAACCTTCCGGTATCTGGGACTGCAATTCTCCACCGCTGGTCGCTGCGTTTTCAACCCACGACGCCACCTGGTGGAGCAGCTGGACGTCATCTCCCGAGCTCTGCTCAAGCCGCAACAGCGCCTCCACGCCCTCACCAGCGTACTTCTGCCTGGCCTGTACCATGGGCTGGCCCTCAGCCGCACCCGAGTGGGTGTGTTGAAAGCGGCAGACGTGACCATCCGGGCCGCCGTCAGGAGATGGTTCCGCCTTCCGGCGGACACTCCCCTGGGCTACTTCCACGCTCCTGTAGCCCAGGGAGGCCTCGGCATCCCATCATGCCGATGGATGGGGCCAACACTCCGCCGGTCCCGTCTCCTGGCGCTGAAGAGGATTGGGCCAGCCTCCGACGGTGCAGGCCGGGACGAGGTGCAGCGTGAGATTGAGGTGCTGGAGCGGCATCTTATGTGGGAGGGCCACCTCCTCAAATCGTCGACGCAGGTTGGAGAGATGTGGGCCGCGCGCCTGCACGTTGCCTTTGACGGTGCGGCGCTGTCATCTTCCGCCGCCGTCAAGGGGCAACACCAGTGGGTCGCTGACACCAGTCGCCTGCTATCTGGGCGTAATTTCATCGACGCTCTCCGCGCCCGCATCAACGCCTTCCCCACGAAGGCACGGCGCAGTCGCGGGCGGGAGGCGGACACCAGATGCCGCGCGGGCTGCCAGGCCGTAGAGACCGCCAACCACGTGTTACAGGCTTGCTTCAGGACGCACGGGTCCCGGGTCAAGCGGCATGACGCGATCGTGCGCTGTGTCGCCCGTGGACTCGCGCAGAGGGGCTTCAATGTTTCTGTGGAGCCCCACCTCCGCACACCTGAGGGAATCCGCAAGCCTGACGTGGTGGCGGTTAAAGACGGCATCGCCCGCGTCATCGACGCCCAGGTAGTCGGAGACCATCTCCGGCTCGACTGGTGTCACTCCGAGAAAGCGGCCTACTACAACACGCCGTCCATCAGGCGTGCCATCTCCAACCTGCACCGAGACGTTGGGGAGGTAACAGTGTCCACTGCGACGTTGAATTGGAGGGGTGTATGGTCTCCAGCGTCGGCCGGAGATCTCTCCGCACTTGGATTTAGACCCCGAGAACTGGCGGTGCTTAGCACAAGAGTACTGCAAAGCTGCTGCACGAGCTATCGCATTTTCGAATATATGACGACGCAAAGACCGATGGAGCGAGCCGGCGTCGGATAGGATGCTGGTTATCTTCTTCGCCTTGACTCCTGGGGCCTATCCACAGGAGGAATAACCCGTCTTTGTTCTTTCTTCTATGTGTCTGTAATTTGTGTTGTCCTTGTTTTTCTTTTCCACACTTATATATGTATATATATGTTAGTTTTATACTTTTATTGTGGCTTCGCCCTGTAAGTCCCCACCTCGGTGGCGGACATGGCGAGAAACACCTGCCACACATGTATATGTATATATTTGTGTTATTCAATTATTTGAATAAAGACGGCTGTTGAAATAGCCAAATGCCTCGTCATCTAATTAGTGACGCGCATGAATGGATTAACGAGATTCCCGCTGTCCCTATCTACTCCGCGTCTTCGTCGCGTGCGGTCGTGCGTCGCGTGCGCTCCCGTTCTTTCGTCTTTTTGGGTGGGTAAAACGTGTGCGATCGATCCGAAATTTGGCACAGAGCTTCGTGGTGTGCCACTACAACCCGTGTAGTAAAATATTCGGTGTCGCTTTAACCGTTTGTGAATTATCGTGACATTTGCAAAATTTTAAATTTACGTGTGTTTCGTCGTATTTATGGAGTTTGTGCTGTTTGTGAAGTGCTTCTCCGACGCAGACTACAACGCGGGACATCGCTGATGCTTCGCCTGCTTCGTCAAACAGGTATTCTTATCAGTTTTTTTTCCAATAAGTCGATGTTTTTCTAATTTCAGTATGTACGTCAATCTCGTGAATTCTTTCCACCTGAGTGGTACTGAAGGTGCGCAGTAGCCGTTTTTAGATTTATAATACACGGTTAAGTGGTCCACTGTGCCTAGGAACTGCTTTGTTGGTGGTCGTGTGCTGCCCTTTGTCTGCCACGCGTCTTCGCGGGCTCCGCGCGTGTTGAGAAATCCGTTGCCATCCGTCCACTGCCAGTCCTTATCTAGGATCCAAGCACACAGCTGTATTCGTGAGGTCTTCCTCTATCGAATAGTGCCTAAAAAAGTGTGTCTCCTATTGTTAGTTTAAAAGTTACAGGCAATCGTAACGTAGAATGCGTGGTAACCACGTGGCGACCGGAAGTTGCCCATAAGATCCTAAAACCCGGCCGTTGGAGAAAATCTAAGACCTCCAGTTCGTAGACGTCCTCATGCTCTGTCAGACGATGTAGGAAAATTAGGGTGTTTCATTCATAATTTAGCTGTTATATGTATTTTCCTTGCGGCCGCGCACACGCGTCGCCCATCAGCCGCGCTCGCCGCTCCGCGTCTGGCCAGCAGTGTAAATAGGGCTAGCGCCTTCTTGTGCAGAGAACTGAGCATCAGAGCCGTATAGCCAGCTTAATCCCTTCCCAAATGGAGTACTTAACCACATCCTTTCCTTTCACGGATTAAGAAATAAGCTCATTCTTCCGTCACAATCCGCAGTTCCTGCGCGCCTCAGAATATCGTCACCTACCATCGAAATGCTAAGGCTTAGGTAAATTCTAAACGCGCTGTTTTCCTGCCCGACTGCTACCTTTTCGATTCCCAACGAGAAAAGGCTAGGCTAGGCTAGTAGATTACATACTGCTGTGCAGTATATATTGTTGCTTCTGTTTTGGATGTGTCTACTGTGTTCTTGTAGGTTGTATCACTTTGTCTCGTAATATGTCTTCATTGTAGCTAGTTATTTGTTAGGTTAGGAACTACACTTGCAGAAGTAAAGTCGTGGGTGCTGCACAGTCTGCGAGAGCGCGCAAAATGTAGGAGAGAAAGTGGAGAGCCCTAAGCTATCACCCAAGCTTTTAAAAACACTGTGGTGCTTTATACTCGTATGCTACTTGATACGGTGTCAATTAATTTATTATTTATGTGTTAGGTTAGAAAATTTATTCCCAAAGAGGTAGTTTGTATGTGCTGCGTGACTGGCGGACGCGCGTATTCTTTCAGGGACAGAAAACAACTAGGTTATATGTTTCTCATGCAAAGTGTTCCCATACTCTCTTACTTGTCTGTTAGGTTAGGAATTACCTTCGAATAAGTAAAGACATGTGTGTCATGTATGCTACTTGATACGGTGTCAATTAATTTATTATTTATGTGTTAGGTTAGAAAATTTATTCCCAAAGAGGTAGTTTGTGTGTGTTGCGTGACTGGCGGACGCGCGTATTCTTTCAGGGACAGAAAACAACTAGGTTATATGTTTCTCATGCAAAGTGTTCCCATACTCTCTTACTTGTCTGTTAGGTTAGGAATTACCTTCGAATAAGTAAAGACATGTGTGTCATGTAGCTTGCAAACAAGTGCAAAGTTGGGTGAGAAGGAGGGCTACAAGCATTTCTCCAAGTTCACAACAGACTGTTTTCATATCATTCTTGTAGGCTAATGTCTTCCTTTTAACCACCATGTCCATATGTTCATTATTAGTGTATTATTAGTGTGATCATTATTAGTGTGTTAGGTTAGGAAAATTTGCAGCAAGGTGCATATATTATCCTGCTAGGTTATACGTTTGTCCTTCAAAGTGTGCCCCTACTCTCTTACTTGTCTGTTAGGTTAGGAATTACCTTCGCATAAGCAAAGACATGTGTGTCACGTAGCTTGCGAGGAAGTGCAAACTTAGGTGAGGAAAAGGAGAGCTACAAGGAGTTCTCCAAGTCCACAGCCCGTTTTCATATTATTCTTGTAGGCTATCGTTTTCCTTTAACATCATGTCCATAAGTTCCATATTAGTGTATTATTAGTGTGCTCATTATCAGTGTGTTAGGTTAGGAAAATGTGCTGCAGGTTTAAGTCGTGACTGGCGATCGCGTGTGTAGGCCCTGCTAAGCTCGTTATCCAGGGATAGTGGTAGTCTTGCCCACGGAAAACTGAGCTCTCCATAGTGATCGCCCCAAAATGGGGCCTACTAAGGACACTGTAGGCGCTGCAAGTCAACTTGGACGAAACTCGGTTGCTCCTGGGGACAAGGACAACTCAGCGTCATGTACCGACCTCCAGACAATGGAAAACATAAGAGAGGAGATGGAAGCCTTCTTGTTTAACGAAGTAAATAAAATAAACAATGCCCAGAAGAAGTTTATCCTAGGAAAACTCTCAGTGTATGAACAGATGCTGAAGAAGTATGAGATGGAGGTTCTTGCACTCAAAACAGAGTTGCGATGTGTGAAGGCCTCCCAAGCAGGAACACCGCCACTGGTTGAAAGCTATGCCAACAAGGCGGCTGCAAAACCTTCAGCACCCAAACAGCAGCTGATAAAACCGCAACAGCCTAAAGTCCTAATGATAAAACCGGCAGAAGGAGTCAAGAAAACTGAGAAGGAACTTGAAGAAACAGTAAAGAACCTTGTTGCAACATCACTGAAAGACGTGCGTATTTCCAAATGCAGGTCAATAAAGGACAAAGGTATTGTTCTTGAAGTCCCTAATGATCAGGATGTCGAGAAAATAAGGAAGTGTGAAGACATCTCACAATCAGGAATCACAGTCTCTGATCAAAAAAAAAGATCCCCAAAGATTATAATCTTTGATGTAAACAGGAATACAAGTGAAGATGAACTCAAAATGGAACTGTTTGAGAGAAACCTCTCCAGGATGAATGTGACACAGGAAGACGTTATGGATGGCGTAAGAGTGCTGTTCAAGACTGGCCCAAGAAACCGTGAGGAAGCAAACATGGTACTGGAAGTCTCACCAAAACTCTGGAGCAAAATAGTACAATATGGTAGGGTCTACATAAACTGCAATTCGCACAGGGTACAAAACTACAGCAATATAAGCAGGTGCTACAAGTGCCAAGGTCATGGCCACACAGCAGCAAAGTGCAAGAATGCAGAAACCATTTGTGGCCACTGTGCAGCACCAGGACATACTTTTAAGGAGTGCTCAAAGAAGGACCAACCAGCCCAATGTGCAAACTGTAAGCGGGCTAAGAAGGCACACACCCACGCAGTGACAGAGAAATCTTGCCCTGAATACAATAGAATAAAGGCCATAATACATAGCACAATTGACTATGGCATGTAGTAATAATGTAGCAGTACAACCTGGAAGAAGACCACGGACAGATACACAAGAAAAGGCAATAAGGATCCTTCAAATAAATGGGCAAAGAGCAAGAATCGTCCCAGATCAATTGGCACAGCGAATCAGCGAAGAAAATATAGATGTGCTAATGATCCAGGAACCCTACTGCGTAAATAACAAAGTATTTGGGTACCCATCAAACTTCCAGCTGATCTACAGCCCCAAAGACGAACCACCCAAGGCAGCAATAGCAGTTAAGTCACAAACAGTAACTGCTTTGCAGTTGACAAGCTTCTGCAACATGCACATAGCTGCTGCCAACATAAATGGAGCCTTTGGTGACATCTACATTGCCAGCATATATTGCCAATATGGATCACCCATAGATCTTTTTCTCCATCAACTGGAGATTATCCTCGACAAACTGCCAGGAAAACCAGTTATAATAGGGATGGACACAAATGCAAACTCACCAATCTGGCACAGCTCAACGATGGATGCAGCAGGCAGAACGCTTGAAGACTTCATTTCACAACACGGGCTGATAATAATGAATGAGAGGTCAGAGCTAACTACATTTTCTGGCCCAAATGGGGAGAGCAATATTGACATCACACTCTGCACACCTCCAGCTGCCAAAGCGGTGTGCAAGTGGATGGTTCATGAAGAATGGACGTCAAGTGACCACAGGGCAATAACATATGATTTCGTGGTACCTCAAAGAGCGAGAGCTACTGTGGAACTTGTCACCTACAACACAAGCTTCGCAAAGTGGCCCATCTTTGACCAGCATCTCATCAGGTCCACAGCCCACTGGCCACAAAGCCAAAATGTAGGAGTTAATGAAATGGTCACAAGGCTACAGGCAGCAATCCACGAGAGCTGTAGCCGATCAATGAGAAAGAGGACACAGGTGCAGAATCCAGTGCCATGGTGGAATGCAACACTTGCTAACCTGCGACGTGACACCATTTCAGCACGACGAAGTCTGCAACGAGCACGTAAAAATAATAATGCACCAGACATAGAAGTAGCAAAACAAACTTACAATAGAGTGAAAAACAACTACAATAAGGAAATTGCTAAAGCCAAAGAGGAGACCTGGAAGAAATGGGTCACTGACTGCGATCAGAATGACCCGTGGGCCATAGTGAGAAAGATAATTCGGCCAAAACATGGGACAGAAAACGTGCTGAGTAATATAAAAACAAAAGACCAGACTCCTACAATGACTTGGGAGGAGACTGTACGGTCATTATTACAGAACCTGCTTCCTGATGACAACCCAGAACAGGACACAGATGACCAACAAGCTGTGAAAACTGACAACAACGACTATGACAATGTGGACCTTGACCCAGAATTCACACTAGAAGAAATAGGGGCAGCAATAAAGGCTTGCAAATCAGGGAAGGCAACAGGTCCGGATGGTATTGATGACGTTATTATAAAAAGAGTTTGGCACACCAGTCCCCATCTTCTCTCAGATTTATACAATAAATGTCTACAGGAAAGAAGAGTCCCAGATACGTGGAAGGAGGGAAATGTCTGCATATTGCTGAAATCAATAGACAAACCTAGGGATGAGCCTAAATCCTACCGTCCAATATGCCTTCTATCTATCTTAGGGAAAATTTTGGAAAGGTTGGTAGTCAGTCGCCTGGAAAAACGCTATGATGATTCAACTATCAAGGCCCACAACCAGTTTGGGTTTCGAAAAGGCGCATCGACAGAAATGGCTATTAGGCAAGTGATGGGTAGTGTGGATTGTGAGGAGAAGTATGTGGTAGTAATATTTGTAGATATAGCAGGGGCCTTTGACAACTTATGGTGGCCTAGTGTTATGAGGCGTCTGAGAGCAATCCAGTGCCCGCGTAATTTGTATGACTTAATGGCAGATTACTTTAAAAACCGGAAGGTTATGGTCCAAAGTAGGGCTGGCTGTGTAGAAAAATTGATCACAAAGGGCTGTCCACAAGGCTCTATTTGCGGTCCTTTCCTGTGGAATCTCGTCTTTGATGAGATTGTGATTGAAAAAGAAGACGAGCAATGGACAAAAGTGGCATATGCGGATGACCTCGCAATCATCATTAAGGGTCAGAGCAGGAAACAGATAGAGGACAGAGCAAAAATCGCGCTGGGCGACGTAAGCAGATGGACCACCGAAAACAAGCTAGGGATATCCAAACATAAGACGGTTGCCATGACCATCAAGGGCAGATTTGACAGTCACAGACCACCAACAATTCCCTTCGACGGAGGAAATATCAAGTTCGTTGCAGAGTTTACATATCTTGGTGTAACTCTGGATGAAAGACTCTGGTTCACACCTCACATGAGGAACATCCAGAATAAATTAAGGGATGTCTCAGGTTCCCTCTTGCGGATAACTAGGACAGAGTGGGGTCTGCAGAAAAAATCTTTAAGGGTAATCTATCAGGGCTTGTGCCTCTCTGTTTGCAGATATGGTGCAGCTGCATGGGCTGATCGGACAAAGCACCGATATGTCCAAAGAATAATTGAGGCAATTCAAAGGCCATTTCTGTTACAGATGACCAGAGCTTGTAGGACTGTATCGACGGAGGCCTTGCAAGTACTAACAGGATGCATGCCGCTGGACCTGGAGATAGTAAAGGCAGCCTTGCTGTACTATACTCGACATGGTGTTGCTGGCTCGGTCGCAGGGTTCCAGGCTCCAAGACCCATTGCTGGGCAAAGCTCTAGACGAGATACCAGCAGGCAAATAGACATCATGTTGCAGGAGGAGTGGCAGAATAGATGGAACCAGACAGAGAAGGGTAGAGAAACCTACGGCTGGATACCAGACGTGGGAATGTGGCAGGCAAGTTGGCGGAGGGCGACGATTCCACCATACTCCCTAACGTGCCTGCTGACTGACCACGGCCTGAAAAAGAAAATTTGCGACCTGGGCATTGAAGATGACGCCAGATGTACATGTGGTGAGGAAGAGGATTCTAATCACATCCTCTACACCTGTAAGCAGTACACTGAGCCCAGAAGTCAGCTTATACAAGCAGTAGGACATACATCCTACCACAGAAAGGAAACTCTGCTCCAAACAGTAGAAACTTTCTCAGCAATAAAGGCATTTGCTGAGGAAGCCTTTGAGATCAGGGAAGTAGCGAGAATCATCAGTGAAGCAACCTAAGGAAATGTACAGTAAATAGTAGGAAACGATTGCGACCCAGTACAAGAACAAGTACCAACTGGAAAACAACATTTTCCCTGACCCATGATTCCGAAACAGCCCTGATATCTCGCGCACTTGGAGGAAACATGGCTGAGTGTGGAGGGGTGACGAGCTGACTCTCAGAACCACCGATGATGCCTCTACATGGCTCCTGGGACACCAGTGGCGAGAAGGGAATGTCGGAGGGCAGAAATACCAGTACATGGACAGGAACTGGCCGAGATCCTGGGAAACTGGTGATCAACAGCATGTGGGCCTCGCCAGCCTGAGGGCTCAGGTTGTTCCCCTGAGCACCTCCGTAATTACGATTATGCTGTATGTGGATGCTATACTGCTGATGAAAAGGGTCGCCATCAGCAGTGGCGGCACCGCCTCCACGTGGTTCCCCGTGGGCACCCAAAAGGGTGGCTAAAGGCGCTCTTCAGATGGAAGGTCCATTCCCCCACAAAGGGGGTAGTTTTTCCGAGCTGGTTTCCTTCGTTGTGGTGTAGTTGGATAGTGGATGCATGGGTTGGACTTGAAGGGAGTATGAGCGGAAGCTCGGGGATCCCTGATGATAATCCACCTCTGGCAAGGGGAAACCCAAACCAGAGCAGCCATGTACGATACTGTCCCTATACATGAGCCGCGACCTGTACCACTTACGAGCGAGAGACGCGATCGCGTTGCTCACTGTACGGCGTCCGATACCGAGCCATCAGCATGTCGGTCCCCATTCGCGTTGCACTCGCACTCGCACTCGCACTCGCAGTCGCAAAAACGTGGGGCAAATATATTACGCGGAAGAGTTATAACAGACCGAGCCCCACTGCATGGGGGGAGTCTTTGTCACTAATGTACACAGATGGAACATTTTGGACTGGAACCAGATTACCCGTACACACGGCGCTGATTAGTAATCAATGCAGAGCCATCAAATTACAGAATATATATACAACTGTCCGTATACATGCTGAAAGAGTGTGCCCACAATGGGAACCACACGTCAGCCAGACACTCTCATCACGCACCACTCTCTGCTTCTAACGGGCGCACATACAATATGTAAGCACCAGCATGGAACAACATCCAGTGCATCCTCTCCGCCACATTACACAATCCACACTATCACAACCAGACCAGGAGGTCCATGCGGAAAATAGAATATCCCCCCCTTTCGACATCCACCATTGCGCAGATAAGGCACCAATACCCACACATGTCCTATACAACGGTGCACCCAACATCACAATAGTACCTCCTGTCACAGCCCACAAACAATGACCTGAGTCAAAGACACAGGTCTGACACAAGCATAGAATTGGAGCGCCGCCTCTAATAAGCCAAAGGTGCATCCTGACGTGACAAATCTCATCATGTCACAAGCATTCACTTACTATAATCACTATCAACGAACGTGCCGCCCCCGCCCCCCCCCCCTACACCTTTCCTTACAACAACGTGTAACCTAACCTAACCTATGTTGTACCTTAACCTAACCTATGTTGTGCCTTAACCTAACCCATGTTGTGCCTTAACCTAACCCATGTTGTGCCTTAACCTAACCCATGTTGTGCCTTAACCTAACCCATGTTGTGCCTTAACCTAACCCATGTTGTGCCTTAACCTAACCCATGTTGTGCCTTAACCTAACCCATGTTGTGCCTTAACCTAACCCATGTTGTGCCTTAACCTAACCCATGTTGTGCCTTAACCTAACCCATGTTGTGCCTTAACCTAACCCATGTTGTGCCTTAACCTAACCCATGTTGTGCCTTAACCTAACCCATGTTGTGCCTTAACCTAACCCATGTTGTGCCTTAACCTAACCCATGTTGTGCCTTAACCTAACCCATGTTGTACCTTAACCTAACCCATGTTGTACCTTAACCTAACCCATGTTGTACCCTAACCTAACCCATGTTGTCCCCTAACCTAACCCATGTTGTCCCCTAACCTAACCCATGTTGTCCCCTAACCTAACCCATGTTGTCCCCTAACCTAACCCATGTTGTCCCCTAACCTAACCCATGTTGTCCCCTAACCTAACCCATGTTGTCCCCTAACCTAACCCATGTTGTCCCCTAACCTAACCCATGTTGTCCCCTAACCTAACCCATGTTGTCCCCTAACCTAACCCATGTTGTGCCTTAACCTAACCCATGTTGTGCCTTAACCTAACCCATGTTGTCCCCTAACCTAACCCATGTTGTCCCCTAACCTAACCCATGTTGTCCCCTAACCTAACCCACGTTGTCCGCTAACGTAACCCACGTTGTCGCCTAAACCTGCTCTGTAATTGTTATACGACTCGTTCAATTAGTGTAGTGTTGCCCACCCGCAACCCTCGCAATATAGTTCGCTACTCGCACTGCCCGCTCCCCTGTGTATCGCTTCATGTTAAACACCTTGCAAGTCTTGCTGACTTTCCACATGCTCCTGCTGTACACTGTAATGTGGATGGCAGCAGGACGTACATGCCGCCCCCCCCCCACCCCTCCCCACGTCCCCACGTCCCCACCTTGCCCCCTGCCTTTGCAAGCTGGTTGGTGACAAGTTTGCATGTTCAATGCCCTTCGCATGCGACGTACGCAGGCTACGTTGTGGTGCGGCCTGTGTCAACTGTCCGCTGATGTCGTACGCGTGAACCACAATCTGTACTGCACATTCGTCCTTATGTACTGAATGATACATCGTGGCACATGTGTGACCGTACAACGACTGCGCCCAAAAACGGCGGACCATACAGTGCAAATATTGTGCACGCAGCTACGTGTCGTCTCCCTATGAGAGCTGGATTGCAGTGTGGTACGCCATAGAGACGTGTGGGAGGAACGGACGCCGTGGATGGCGATCAGCATGAGCTGTCTGTTGATGTATTCGGACCTAGTCGTCTCTCCTCACACACCGTGATGGCATGGTGCACCGCGTTCCATATCTGCGACATGCTACAGAGGCCGGTTGACAGTCGTTCGAGCAATGGACATCGCATACGTACGGGGGCCACCTTCCACGTATTGTCTAGGCGTGCACATTTTGTTGCGTGTATGTGGGCAGACGTAGTGTGGCGTGACACCTGACACAGGCATGCAATAATCGTTGAAGTTGCAAATGGCGATGGACGCCTGCGTTTTCTGGTGAAGTTACGCAAATGAAGAAATGGTAACCTGTTGTGGTGCGGTTGTTCTCGCTAGGGGTGAATCGGTGATGGCGACGATAGGTTGAGGTACTAACCGGTTGTTCCAGCGATACCCACCATGCCGACGAAACTGAACGGCATCTGGGTGTGAAGCGATACGCGGCGGTGGCTGGGTGGGACCGTCCCCGGCCGGTGAGGGGGCGCCTCCCGGCGTGCTGGCCGCGCGGTGCGTGGGCGCACGCGCTACAGCCGGCTGGTGGGGGCGGCCAGTGGCAGGCGCGCCGGCCGACGGACGCGGCAGGCGTCGCAGCTGCGCGCCGGCGCACCCTGCGCGCGGCGCCGTGCGGCCAAAGTAGGTCCTCGCGGGCCCGGTGCGAAGCGCGGTGGACATCTTCAGTGTGCTGGTCCGATTGAGGACTGTGTGCGTTGAGGATGCGCCGCCGCCCGGCGCTCGGCGCCGCGACGCCGTCTGCTGCTCGGTCGCCCCAGCGGTTCTCGCTGGTGGTTTGTATCGCAGCTGTGCGGATGTGTTGGCGCGTGCGCTGTGCTGGGAGAGTTCGCTTCGGCACCCAAGTGGGGCTTTTGTCCTTCTGTGGCGCTGGCGTTGGAGCTGCCGGTCACCGTAGGTGGCGCGTGTTGTCTCCCGCCGGCAATGCCACGACAGCACGCTCCCGGGCCTCTGTCGGCAGCGGCAAGCTCAGTTGGGAGCACGGGTGGTCGCACCGAAAGCGTCTACTCGCCTAACTCCGGGCGATTGCGCCTCTCTCGAACCCGACCAAGTACTTGGGACGGCGCTGCGCGCCGCCGGGACCTGAGAGGGTTTCGAGGTGTATTGTGCAGGGGAGCTCAGCCTCCTCCTGTTTGCAGAATGATTGAGCGGACGCTTGCGTGTTCGCGCGGGCCCCCGGGACACACTCCCGGGCGGCCGGCTGCTCAGCTCTAGTTGACGCAGCTCCCTGGTTGATCCTGCCAGTAGTCATATGCTTGTCTCAAAGATTAAGCCATGCATGTCTCAGTACAAGCCGCATTAAGGTGAAACCGCGAATGGCTCATTAAATCAGTTATGGTTCCTTAGATCGTACCCACGTTACTTGGATAACTGTGGTAATTCTAGAGCTAATACATGCAAACAGAGTCCCGACCAGAGATGGAAGGGACGCTTTTATTAGATCAAAACCAATCGGTCGGCTCGTCCGGTCCGTTTGCCTTGGTGACTCTGAATAACTTTGGGCTGATCGCACGGTCCTCGTACCGGCGACGCATCTTTCAAATGTCTGCCTTATCAACTGTCGATGGTAGGTTCTGCGCCTACCATGGTTGTAACGGGTAACGGGGAATCAGGGTTCGATTCCGGAGAGGGAGCCTGAGAAACGGCTACCACATCCAAGGAAGGCAGCAGGCGCGCAAATTACCCACTCCCGGCACGGGGAGGTAGTGACGAAAAATAACGATACAGGACTCATCCGAGGCCCCGTAATCGGAATGAGTACACTTTAAATCCTTTAACGAGTATCTATTGGAGGGCAAGTCTGGTGCCAGCAGCCGCGGTAATTCCAGCTCCAATAGCGTATATTAAAGTTGTTGCGGTTAAAAAGCTCGTAGTTGGATTTGTGTCCCACGCTGTTGGTTCACCGCCCGTCGGTGTTTAACTGGCATGTATCGTGGGACGTCCTGCCGGTGGGGCGAGCTGAAGGCGTGCGACCGCCCCGTGCGTGCTCGTGCGTCCCGAGGCGGACCCCGTTGAAATCCTACCAGGGTGCTCTTTATTGAGTGTCTCGGTGGGCCGGCACGTTTACTTTGAACAAATTAGAGTGCTTAAAGCAGGCAAGCCCGCCTGAATACTGTGTGCATGGAATAATGGAATAGGACCTCGGTTCTATTTTGTTGGTTTTCAGAACCCGAGGTAATGATTAATAGGGACAGGCGGGGGCATTCGTATTGCGACGTTAGAGGTGAAATTCTTGGATCGTCGCAAGACGAACAGAAGCGAAAGCATTTGCCAAGTATGTTTTCATTAATCAAGAACGAAAGTTAGAGGTTCGAAGGCGATCAGATACCGCCCTAGTTCTAACCATAAACGATGCCAGCCAGCGATCCGCCGCAGTTCCTCCGATGACTCGGCGGGCAGCCTCCGGGAAACCAAAGCTTTTGGGTTCCGGGGGAAGTATGGTTGCAAAGCTGAAACTTAAAGGAATTGACGGAAGGGCACCACCAGGAGTGGAGCCTGCGGCTTAATTTGACTCAACACGGGAAACCTCACCAGGCCCGGACACCGGAAGGATTGACAGATTGATAGCTCTTTCTTGATTCGGTGGGTGGTGGTGCATGGCCGTTCTTAGTTGGTGGAGCGATTTGTCTGGTTAATTCCGATAACGAACGAGACTCTAGCCTGCTAACTAGTCGCGTGACATCCTTCGTGCTGTCAGCGATTACTTTTCTTCTTAGAGGGACAGGCGGCTTCTAGCCGCACGAGATTGAGCAATAACAGGTCTGTGATGCCCTTAGATGTTCTGGGCCGCACGCGCGCTACACTGAAGGAATCAGCGTGTCTTCCTAGGCCGAAAGGTCGGGGTAACCCGCTGAACCTCCTTCGTGCTAGGGATTGGGGCTTGCAATTGTTCCCCATGAACG
>NW_025729216.1:317500-320000 GCF_021461385.2 Schistocerca piceifrons
ATGTTGTGCCTTAACCTAACCCATGTTGTGCCTTAACCTAACCCATGTTGTGCCTTAACCTAACCCATGTTGTGCCTTAACCTAACCCATGTTGTCCCCTAACCTAACCCATGTTGTCCCCTAACCTAACCCATGTTGTCCCCTAACCTAACCCATGTTGTCCCCTAACCTAACCCATGTTGTCCCCTAACCTAACCCATGTTGTCCCCTAACCTAACCCATGTTGTCCCCTAACCTAACCCATGTTGTCCCCTAACCTAACCCATGTTGTCCCCTAACCTAACCCATGTTGTCCCCTAACCTAACCCATGTTGTGCCTTAACCTAACCCATGTTGTGCCTTAACCTAACCCATGTTGTCCCCTAACCTAACCCATGTTGTCCCCTAACCTAACCCATGTTGTCCCCTAACCTAACCCACGTTGTCCGCTAACGTAACCCACGTTGTCGCCTAAACCTGCTCTGTAATTGTTATACGACTCGTTCAATTAGTGTAGTGTTGCCCACCCGCAACCCTCGCAATATAGTTCGCTACTCGCACTGCCCGCTCCCCTGTGTATCGCTTCATGTTAAACACCTTGCAAGTCTTGCTGACTTTCCACATGCTCCTGCTGTACACTGTAATGTGGATGGCAGCAGGACGTACATGCCGCCCCCCCCCACCCCTCCCCACGTCCCCACGTCCCCACCTTGCCCCCTGCCTTCGCAAGCTGGTTGGTGACAAGTTTGCATGTTCAATGCCCTTCGCATGCGACGTACGCAGGCTACGTTGTGGTGCGGCCTGTGTCAACTGTCCGCTGATGTCGTACGCGTGAACCACAATCTGTACTGCACATTCGTCCTTATGTACTGAATGATACATCGTGGCACATGTGTGACCGTACAACGACTGCGCCCAAAAACGGCGGACCATACAGTGCAAATATTGTGCACGCAGCTACGTGTCGTCTCCCTATGAGAGCTGGATTGCAGTGTGGTACGCCATAGAGACGTGTGGGAGGAACGGACGCCGTGGATGGCGATCAGCATGAGCTGTCTGTTGATGTATTCGGACCTAGTCGTCTCTCCTCACACACCGTGATGGCATGGTGCACCGCGTTCCATATCTGCGACATGCTACAGAGGCCGGTTGACAGTCGTTCGAGCAATGGACATCGCATACGTACGGGGGCCACCTTCCACGTATTGTCTAGGCGTGCACATTTTGTTGCGTGTATGTGGGCAGACGTAGTGTGGCGTGACACCTGACACAGGCATGCAATAATCGTTGAAGTTGCAAATGGCGATGGACGCCTGCGTTTTCTGGTGAAGTTACGCAAATGAAGAAATGGTAACCTGTTGTGGTGCGGTTGTTCTCGCTAGGGGTGAATCGGTGATGGCGACGATAGGTTGAGGTACTAACCGGTTGTTCCAGCGATACCCACCATGCCGACGAAACTGAACGGCATCTGGGTGTGAAGCGATACGCGGCGGTGGCTGGGTGGGACCGTCCCCGGCCGGTGAGGGGGCGCCTCCCGGCGTGCTGGCCGCGCGGTGCGTGGGCGCACGCGCTACAGCCGGCTGGTGGGGGCGGCCAGTGGCAGGCGCGCCGGCCGACGGACGCGGCAGGCGTCGCAGCTGCGCGCCGGCGCACCCTGCGCGCGGCGCCGTGCGGCCAAAGTAGGTCCTCGCGGGCCCGGTGCGAAGCGCGGTGGACATCTTCAGTGTGCTGGTCCGATTGAGGACTGTGTGCGTTGAGGATGCGCCGCCGCCCGGCGCTCGGCGCCGCGACGCCGTCTGCTGCTCGGTCGCCCCAGCGGTTCTCGCTGGTGGTTTGTATCGCAGCTGTGCGGATGTGTTGGCGCGTGCGCTGTGCTGGGAGAGTTCGCTTCGGCACCCAAGTGGGGCTTTTGTCCTTCTGTGGCGCTGGCGTTGGAGCTGCCGGTCACCGTAGGTGGCGCGTGTTGTCTCCCGCCGGCAATGCCACGACAGCACGCTCCCGGGCCTCTGTCGGCAGCGGCAAGCTCAGTTGGGAGCACGGGTGGTCGCACCGAAAGCGTCTACTCGCCTAACTCCGGGCGATTGCGCCTCTCTCGAACCCGACCAAGTACTTGGGACGGCGCTGCGCGCCGCCGGGACCTGAGAGGGTTTCGAGGTGTATTGTGCAGGGGAGCTCAGCCTCCTCCTGTTTGCAGAATGATTGAGCGGACGCTTGCGTGTTCGCGCGGGCCCCCGGGACACACTCCCGGGCGGCCGGCTGCTCAGCTCTAGTTGACGCAGCTCCCTGGTTGATCCTGCCAGTAGTCATATGCTTGTCTCAAAGATTAAGCCATGCATGTCTCAGTACAAGCCGCATTAAGGTGAAACCGCGAATGGCTCATTAAATCAGTTATGGTTCCTTAGATCGTACCCACGTTACTTGGATAACTGTGGTAATTCTAGAGCTAATACACGCAAACAGAGTCCCGACCAGAGATGGAAGGGACGCTTTTATTAGATCAAAACCAATCGGTCGGCTCGTC
>NW_025729216.1:325000-327500 GCF_021461385.2 Schistocerca piceifrons
CCGCGTCCGCCTTAGCGTGCTCCTCCGGGGGCGCGCGGGTGCGCGGATTCTCTTCGGCCGCCATTCAACGATCAACTCAGAACTGGCACGGACTGGGGGAATCCGACTGTCTAATTAAAACAAAGCATTGCGATGGCCCTAGCGGGTGTTGACGCAATGTGATTTCTGCCCAGTGCTCTGAATGTCAACGTGAAGAAATTCAAGCAAGCGCGGGTAAACGGCGGGAGTAACTATGAATAAGTGGTGGCCCTTCCGCTGAAGGTGCCACCCCAACTCCCCCAGCACCTAGCCGGCCAACCGGCCGTGCCGAAAATCTTGTAACTTTTGCAGCTATGTATACCTGTAGTGAGTGCCACCGCAGCTTTACAACCAAGAACGGTCTCGGGGTCCATCGCCGCCGCCAACATCTTGCGGCCGCCAACGCGGAGATCGTCACGGAGAGGCATCGCGCGAGGTGGACGGAGGAAGAAGTCCTGTCGCTCGCCAAGGCGGAGGCCGAACTGTTCCTTGAGAGGGACGCCCGGTTCTTCTTCGTCAATCAAGAACTCATCAGGATGTTCCCCGACCGAACGCTCGAGGCAATCAAGTGCCGACGGCGGCAAGCTGCCCACAAGCAGCTTGTCCGCCAATTCATGGAGGCGCTTGAGATCGGTCGGGGGGAAGAGCCGGCGTCCCGCCGGGGAGCAGCGAGCCCGCTGCCTGACGCGGGTGAGGCCGCTGCGCCGCCCGTCGACGCAGCCGAGGACTTCGCGGCCGACACCACCGGGCCGCCGCCGGAGGGGCCGACTGACGCCGCCATCTGGGAGCATCTGGCGGGGCTACCCGCTTCCGCCCAGCGTTTCTCTGCCCTGGATCGTGTCATAGGTCTGGGGCGGGGCACGCCGCCCGATGTCATCCTGGGCATGCTCCCGGATGCCCTTGCGTCGGTCGGGTCCAGAGGGGAGAGATCGATCACCAGGACACAGCGGCCGCGCCAACCATCGAAGCGGCCGCCTGCCGCGCCGCCGACGCAGAAGCGCAAGCGGCGCCGCTGGGAGTACGCGAGAACGCAGGATGCCTTCCGACGGTCGCGTGCACGTTGCGGGCGCGGCCTCTTGGATGGCACCCTGCTCCAGCCGCCACCTGCCATCCCTGGTCTGCTGGACTTCTGGGCGGACCTCTTCACCAAGAAGCCCATCTCCACCGCGGGCTTCATTCGTGACCGCCTCCTCCCGCACTCAGAGCCTGTCGCTCTCGAGTGCATATGGGGGCCGGTCACACATGAGGAGGTCGCCGCCGCGTTGCCGCCCAGGGGATCAGCAGCCGGGCCGGACGGCCTTACCCCAGCGGAGTTGCGGCGCCTGCCGCACGAAGTCCTGGTGAAAGTGATGAATCTCTTCCTTCTGGCCCGCGCCCTTCCGGAACGCCTGCTTCGCGCGCGGACGTCCCTTCTCCCGAAAACGGCTGCACCAACATCCCCCGCTGACTTTCGCCCCATTACGGTCTGCTCGGTGTTGGCGCGGACCTTTCACAAGGTTCTCGCGTCACGCCTGATGCGCGCATGTGCTGTGGACGAACGTCAGCGGGCATTCATCCCTCGGGATTGGATGTTGGAAAATACCTTCATCTTGGACACTGCTCTCACCGACGCAGTTCGCTCCTGCCGCTCTGTCTTTGTGGCATCGATCGACGTATCTAAGGCATTCGATTCGGTAGATCATGCTGCCCTTCGCCCCGTGCTGAAGGCGCATGGCCTGCCGGATTGCTTTGTCGAGTATGTCGAGCGTTGCTACGAGGGCAGCACGACAGTGATAGCGGACGGCGCCGGCGTGGGCGTGTCTGTGCAGCCAGCACGGGGCGTTCGCCAGGGCGATCCCCTCTCCCCCCTCCTGTTCAACTTTGCGGTGGACTACGTTTTAGGCCAACTGCCCTCCCACATCGGAGCTCGGATCCTCGGTCGCAGAGTCAACGCTGCGGCCTTTGCAGATGACGTCTTGCTGTTTGCAGCGACCCCGAGGGGCTTGCAGTCCCTCATCGACGCAGCTACCGCAGCCCTCGCCCACCTGGGGCTGCAGATCAACGCCCGGAAGTGTTTCACCCTCGCCTTAGTCGCGTCAGGGCGCGAGAAGAAGGTGAAGGTGGACAGCAATGTCACCTTCACAGCAGGCAATACCACCATGCCTGCCCTGCGTGTGGGTGAAACCTTCCGGTACCTGGGGCTGCAATTTTCCACGGCGGGTCGCTGTGTCTTCAATCCACGTAGCCACCTGGTGGAGCAGCTTGACGTCATCTCCCGAGCTCCGCTGAAGCCGCAACAGCGCCTCCACGCTCTCACCAACGTACTTCTCCCTGGCCTGTACCACGGGCTGGCCCTCAGCCGCACCCGGGTGGGTGCATTGAAGTCGGCCGACGTTACCATCCGGGCCGCCGTCAGGAGATGGTTCCGCCTTCCGGCGGACACCCCTCTGGGATACTTCCACGCTCCTGTTGCCCAGGGGGGCCTCGGCATTCCATCTTGCCG
>NW_025729216.1:332500-337500 GCF_021461385.2 Schistocerca piceifrons
ACCCATGTTGTCCCCTAACCTAACCCATGTTGTCCCCTAACCTAACCCATGTTGTCCCCTAACCTAACCCATGTTGTCCCCTAACCTAACCCATGTTGTCCCCTAACCTAACCCATGTTGTCCCCTAACCTAACCCATGTTGTCCCCTAACCTAACCCATGTTGTCCCCTAACCTAACCCATGTTGTCCCCTAACCTAACCCATGTTGTCCCCTAACCTAACCCATGTTGTCCCCTAACCTAACCCATGTTGTGCCTTAACCTAACCCATGTTGTGCCTTAACCTAACCCATGTTGTCCCCTAACCTAACCCATGTTGTCCCCTAACCTAACCCATGTTGTCCCCTAACCTAACCCACGTTGTCCGCTAACGTAACCCACGTTGTCGCCTAAACCTGCTCTGTAATTGTTATACGACTCGTTCAATTAGTGTAGTGTTGCCCACCCGCAACCCTCGCAATATAGTTCGCTACTCGCACTGCCCGCTCCCCTGTGTATCGCTTCATGTTAAACACCTTGCAAGTCTTGCTTACTTTCCACATGCTCCTGCTGTACACTGTAATGTGGATGGCAGCAGGACGTACATGCCGCCCCCCCCCACCCCTCCCCACGTCCCCACGTCCCCACCTTGCCCCCTGCCTTCGCAAGCTGGTTGGTGACAAGTTTGCATGTTCAATGCCCTTCGCATGCGACGTACGCAGGCTACGTTGTGGTGCGGCCTGTGTCAACTGTCCGCTGATGTCGTACGCGTGAACCACAATCTGTACTGCACATTCGTCCTTATGTACTGAATGATACATCGTGGCACATGTGTGACCGTACAACGACTGCGCCCAAAAACGGCGGACCATACAGTGCAAATATTGTGCACGCAGCTACGTGTCGTCTCCCTATGAGAGCTGGATTGCAGTGTGGTACGCCATAGAGACGTGTGGGAGGAACGGACGCCGTGGATGGCGATCAGCATGAGCTGTCTGTTGATGTATTCGGACCTAGTCGTCTCTCCTCACACACCGTGATGGCATGGTGCACCGCGTTCCATATCTGCGACATGCTACAGAGGCCGGTTGACAGTCGTTCGAGCAATGGACATCGCATACGTACGGGGGCCAACTTCCACGTATTGTCTAGGCGTGCACATTTTGTTGCGTGTATGTGGGCAGACGTAGTGTGGCGTGACACCTGACACAGGCATGCAATAATCGTTGAAGTTGCAAATGGCGATGGACGCCTGCGTTTTCTGGTGAAGTTACGCAAATGAAGAAATGGTAACCTGTTGTGGTGCGGTTGTTCTCGCTAGGGGTGAATCGGTGATGGCGACGATAGGTTGAGGTACTAACCGGTTGTTCCAGCGATACCCACCATGCCGACGAAACTGAACGGCATCTGGGTGTGAAGCGATACGCGGCGGTGGCTGGGTGGGACCGTCCCCGGCCGGTGAGGGGGCGCCTCCCGGCGTGCTGGCCGCGCGGTGCGTGGGCGCACGCGCTACAGCCGGCTGGTGGGGGCGGCCAGTGGCAGGCGCGCCGGCCGACGGACGCGGCAGACGTCGCAGCTGCGCGCCGGCGCACCCTGCGCGCGGCGCCGTGCGGCCAAAGTAGGTCCTCGCGGGCCCGGTGCGAAGCGCGGTGGACATCTTCAGTGTGCTGGTCCGATTGAGGACTGTGTGCGTTGAGGATGCGCCGCCGCCCGGCGCTCGGCGCCGCGACGCCGTCTGCTGCTCGGTCGCCCCAGCGGTTCTCGCTGGTGGTTTGTATCGCAGCTGTGCGGATGTGTTGGCGCGTGCGCTGTGCTGGGAGAGTTCGCTTCGGCACCCAAGTGGGGCTTTTGTCCTTCTGTGGCGCTGGCGTTGGAGCTGCCGGTCACCGTAGGTGGCGCGTGTTGTCTCCCGCCGGCAATGCCACGACAGCACGCTCCCGGGCCTCTGTCGGCAGCGGCAAGCTCAGTTGGGAGCACGGGTGGTCGCACCGAAAGCGTCTACTCGCCTAACTCCGGGCGATTGCGCCTCTCTCGAACCCGACCAAGTACTTGGGACGGCGCTGCGCGCCGCCGGGACCTGAGAGGGTTTCGAGGTGTATTGTGCAGGGGAGCTCAGCCTCCTCCTGTTTGCAGAATGATTGAGCGGACGCTTGCGTGTTCGCGCGGGCCCCCGGGACACACTCCCGGGCGGCCGGCTGCTCAGCTCTAGTTGACGCAGCTCCCTGGTTGATCCTGCCAGTAGTCATATGCTTGTCTCAAAGATTAAGCCATGCATGTCTCAGTACAAGCCGCATTAAGGTGAAACCGCGAATGGCTCATTAAATCAGTTATGGTTCCTTAGATCGTACCCACGTTACTTGGATAACTGTGGTAATTCTAGAGCTAATACATGCAAACAGAGTCCCGACCAGAGATGGAAGGGACGCTTTTATTAGATCAAAACCAATCGGTCGGCTCGTCCGGTCCGTTTGCCTTGGTGACTCTGAATAACTTTGGGCTGATCGCACGGTCCTCGTACCGGCGACGCATCTTTCAAATGTCTGCCTTATCAACTGTCGATGGTAGGTTCTGCGCCTACCATGGTTGTAACGGGTAACGGGGAATCAGGGTTCGATTCCGGAGAGGGAGCCTGAGAAACGGCTACCACATCCAAGGAAGGCAGCAGGCGCGCAAATTACCCACTCCCGGCACGGGGAGGTAGTGACGAAAAATAACGATACGGGACTCATCCGAGGCCCCGTAATCGGAATGAGTACACTTTAAATCCTTTAACGAGTATCTATTGGAGGGCAAGTCTGGTGCCAGCAGCCGCGGTAATTCCAGCTCCAATAGCGTATATTAAAGTTGTTGCGGTTAAAAAGCTCGTAGTTGGATTTGTGTCCCACGCTGTTGGTTCACCGCCCGTCGGTCTTTAACTGGCATGTATCGTGGGACGTCCTGCCGGTGGGGCGAGCTGAAGGCGTGCGACCGCCCCGTGCGTGCTCGTGCGTCCCGAGGCGGACCCCGTTGAAATCCTACCAGGGTGCTCTTTATTGAGTGTCTCGGTGGGTCGGCACGTTTACTTTGAACAAATTAGAGTGCTTAAAGCAGGCAAGCCCGCCTGAATACTGTGTGCATGGAATAATGGAATAGGACCTCGGTTCTATTTTGTTGGTTTTCGGAACCCGAGGTAATGATTAATAGGGACAGGCGGGGGCATTCGTATTGCGACGTTAGAGGTGAAATTCTTGGATCGTCGCAAGACGAACAGAAGCGAAAGCATTTGCCAAGTATGTTTTCATTAATCAAGAACGAAAGTTAGAGGTTCGAAGGCGATCAGATACCGCCCTAGTTCTAACCATAAACGATGCCAGCCAGCGATCCGCCGCAGTTCCTCCGATGACTCGGCGGGCAGCCTCCGGGAAACCAAAGCTTTTGGGTTCCGGGGGAAGTATGGTTGCAAAGCTGAAACTTAAAGGAATTGACGGAAGGGCACCACCAGGAGTGGAGCCTGCGGCTTAATTTGACTCAACACGGGAAACCTCACCAGGCCCGGACACCGGAAGGATTGACAGATTGATAGCTCTTTCTTGATTCGGTGGGTGGTGGTGCATGGCCGTTCTTAGTTGGTGGAGCGATTTGTCTGGTTAATTCCGATAACGAACGAGACTCTAGCCTGCTAACTAGTCGCGTGACATCCTTCGTGCTGTCAGCGATTACTTTTCTTCTTAGAGGGACAGGCGGCTTCTAGCCGCACGAGATTGAGCAATAACAGGTCTGTGATGCCCTTAGATGTTCTGGGCCGCACGCGCGCTACACTGAAGGAATCAGCGTGTCTTCCTAGGCCGAAAGGTCGGGGTAACCCGCTGAACCTCCTTCGTGCTAGGGATTGGGGCTTGCAATTGTTCCCCATGAACGAGGAATTCCCAGTAAGCGCGAGTCATAAGCTCGCGTTGATTACGTCCCTGCCCTTTGTACACACCGCCCGTCGCTACTACCGATTGAATGATTTAGTGAGGTCTTCGGACTGGTACGCGGCATTGACTCTGTCGTTGCCGATGCTACCGGAAAGATGACCAAACTTGATCATTTAGAGGAAGTAAAAGTCGTAACAAGGTTTCCGTAGGTGAACCTGCGGAAGGATCATTACCGACTAGACTGCATGTCTTTCGATGTGCGTGTCGTGTCGCGCAACACGCTACCTGTACGGCTCGCAGTAGCCGTGCGCCGCGTGCGGAACCACGCGTGCCTCTCAAAACTAGCGGCAATGTTGTGTGGTACGAGCGCTGAAGCGCTGGAGCGGCTGGCGTGCGGCACCTGGCGCCTGGCGCCGGTTTTGAATGACTTTCGCCCGAGTGCCTGTCCGCTCCGGTGTGGAGCCGTACGACGCCCGTCGGCCGTGAGGCCGTTGGACACAGAACGCTGGAACAGGGGCCGCCACACGCCTCACTCCCGCCTATGCGACCGTCTCGAAAGAGGCGGCGGAAACTGAGAAAAGATCACCCAGGACGGTGGATCACTCGGCTCGTGGGTCGATGAAGAACGCAGCAAATTGCGCGTCGACATGTGAACTGCAGGACACATGAACATCGACGTTTCGAACGCACATTGCGGTCCATGGATTCCGTTCCCGGGCCACGTCTGGCTGAGGGTCGGCTACGTATACTGAAGCGCGCGGCGTTTGCCCCGCTTCGCAGACCTGGGAGTGTCGCGGCCGCCTGTGGGGCCGGCCGCGTCTCCTCAAACGTGCGATGCGCGCCCGTCGCCTGGCGGTTCGCATACCGGTACTTTCTCGGTAGCGTGCACAGCCGGCTGGCGGTGTGGCGTGCGACACCTCGTACAACGACCTCAGAGCAGGCGAGACTACCCGCTGAATTTAAGCATATTACTAAGCGGAGGAAAAGAAACTAACAAGGATTCCCCCAGTAGCGGCGAGCGAACAGGGAAGAGTCCAGCACCGAACCCCGCAGGCTGCCGCCTGTCGTGGCATGTGGTGTTTGGGAGGGTCCACTACCCCGACGCCTCGCGCCGAGCCCAAGTCCA
>NW_025729216.1:342500-350000 GCF_021461385.2 Schistocerca piceifrons
TCTCCAGTGGCTCTGCCGCACGAAGCCGTGGACCGGCAATGACTCCACCCGCACCCGTTCGTGGACCACCCCAACCGCCAAACGCGCACCTCCAGCGGATGAACGGCGGACGTTTCCCGCACTCGTAAAGTGCAATCCACCCCTATAACTTGCGTTTCATGAAGAGTTATTTCCAATATGCGACATTCCCGCTGTCCCTATACATGAGCCGCGACCTGTACCACTTACGAGCGAGAGACGCGATCGCGTTGCTCACTGTACGGCGTCCGATACCGAGCCATCAGCATGTCGGTCCCCATTCGCGTTGCACTCGCACTCGCACTCGCACTCGCAGTCGCAAAAACGTGGGGCAAATATATTACGCGGAAGAGTTATAACAGACCGAGCCCCACTGCATGGGGGGAGTCTTTGTCACTAATGTACACAGATGGAACATTTTGGACTGGAACCAGATTACCCGTACACACGGCGCTGATTAGTAATCAATGCAGAGCCATCAAATTACAGAATATATATACAACTGTCCGTATACATGCTGAAAGAGTGTGCCCACAATGGGAACCACACGTCAGCCAGACACTCTCATCACGCACCACTCTCTGCTTCTAACGGGCGCACATACAATATGTAAGCACCAGCATGGAACAACATCCAGTGCATCCTCTCCGCCACATTACACAATCCACACTATCACAACCAGACCAGGAGGTCCATGCGGAAAATAGAATATCCCCCCCTTTCGACATCCACCATTGCGCAGATAAGGCACCAATACCCACACATGTCCTATACAACGGTGCACCCAACATCACAATAGTACCTCCTGTCACAGCCCACAAACAATGACCTGAGTCAAAGACACAGGTCTGACACAAGCATAGAATTGGAGCGCCGCCTCTAATAAGCCAAAGGTGCATCCTGACGTGACAAATCTCATCATGTCACAAGCATTCACTTACTATAATCACTATCAACGAACGTGCCGCCCCCGCCCCCCCCCCCCCTACACCTTTCCTTACAACAACGTGTAACCTAACCTAACCTATGTTGTACCTTAACCTAACCTATGTTGTGCCTTAACCTAACCCATGTTGTGCCTTAACCTAACCCATGTTGTGCCTTAACCTAACCCATGTTGTGCCTTAACCTAACCCATGTTGTGCCTTAACCTAACCCATGTTGTGCCTTAACCTAACCCATGTTGTGCCTTAACCTAACCCATGTTGTGCCTTAACCTAACCCATGTTGTGCCTTAACCTAACCCATGTTGTGCCTTAACCTAACCCATGTTGTGCCTTAACCTAACCCATGTTGTGCCTTAACCTAACCCATGTTGTGCCTTAACCTAACCCATGTTGTGCCTTAACCTAACCCATGTTGTGCCTTAACCTAACCCATGTTGTACCTTAACCTAACCCATGTTGTCCCCTAACCTAACCCATGTTGTCCCCTAACCTAACCCATGTTGTCCCCTAACCTAACCCATGTTGTCCCCTAACCTAACCCATGTTGTCCCCTAACCTAACCCATGTTGTCCCCTAACCTAACCCATGTTGTCCCCTAACCTAACCCATGTTGTCCCCTAACCTAACCCATGTTGTCCCCTAACCTAACCCATGTTGTCCCCTAACCTAACCCATGTTGTGCCTTAACCTAACCCATGTTGTGCCTTAACCTAACCCATGTTGTCCCCTAACCTAACCCATGTTGTCCCCTAACCTAACCCATGTTGTCCCCTAACCTAACCCACGTTGTCCGCTAACGTAACCCACGTTGTCGCCTAAACCTGCTCTGTAATTGTTATACGACTCGTTCAATTAGTGTAGTGTTGCCCACCCGCAACCCTCGCAATATAGTTCGCTACTCGCACTGCCCGCTCCCCTGTGTATCGCTTCATGTTAAACACCTTGCAAGTCTTGCTGACTTTCCACATGCTCCTGCTGTACACTGTAATGTGGATGGCAGCAGGACGTACATGCCGCCCCCCCCCCACCCCTCCCCACGTCCCCACGTCCCCACCTTGCCCCCTGCCTTCGCAAGCTGGTTGGTGACAAGTTTGCATGTTCAATGCCCTTCGCATGCGACGTACGCAGGCTACGTTGTGGTGCGGCCTGTGTCAACTGTCCGCTGATGTCGTACGCGTGAACCACAATCTGTACTGCACATTCGTCCTTATGTACTGAATGATACATCGTGGCACATGTGTGACCGTACAACGACTGCGCCCAAAAACGGCGGACCATACAGTGCAAATATTGTGCACGCAGCTACGTGTCGTCTCCCTATGAGAGCTGGATTGCAGTGTGGTACGCCATAGAGACGTGTGGGAGGAACGGACGCCGTGGATGGCGATCAGCATGAGCTGTCTGTTGATGTATTCGGACCTAGTCGTCTCTCCTCACACACCGTGATGGCATGGTGCACCGCGTTCCATATCTGCGACATGCTACAGAGGCCGGTTGACAGTCGTTCGAGCAATGGACATCGCATACGTACGGGGGCCACCTTCCACGTATTGTCTAGGCGTGCACATTTTGTTGCGTGTATGTGGGCAGACGTAGTGTGGCGTGACACCTGACACAGGCATGCAATAATCGTTGAAGTTGCAAATGGCGATGGACGCCTGCGTTTTCTGGTGAAGTTACGCAAATGAAGAAATGGTAACCTGTTGTGGTGCGGTTGTTCTCGCTAGGGGTGAATCGGTGATGGCGACGATAGGTTGAGGTACTAACCGGTTGTTCCAGCGATACCCACCATGCCGACGAAACTGAACGGCATCTGGGTGTGAAGCGATACGCGGCGGTGGCTGGGTGGGACCGTCCCCGGCCGGTGAGGGGGCGCCTCCCGGCGTGCTGGCCGCGCGGTGCGTGGGCGCACGCGCTACAGCCGGCTGGTGGGGGCGGCCAGTGGCAGGCGCGCCGGCCGACGGACGCGGCAGGCGTCGCAGCTGCGCGCCGGCGCACCCTGCGCGCGGCGCCGTGCGGCCAAAGTAGGTCCTCGCGGGCCCGGTGCGAAGCGCGGTGGACATCTTCAGTGTGCTGGTCCGATTGAGGACTGTGTGCGTTGAGGATGCGCCGCCGCCCGGCGCTCGGCGCCGCGACGCCGTCTGCTGCTCGGTCGCCCCAGCGGTTCTCGCTGGTGGTTTGTATCGCAGCTGTGCGGATGTGTTGGCGCGTGCGCTGTGCTGGGAGAGTTCGCTTCGGCACCCAAGTGGGGCTTTTGTCCTTCTGTGGCGCTGGCGTTGGAGCTGCCGGTCACCGTAGGTGGCGCGTGTTGTCTCCCGCCGGCAATGCCACGACAGCACGCTCCCGGGCCTCTGTCGGCAGCGGCAAGCTCAGTTGGGAGCACGGGTGGTCGCACCGAAAGCGTCTACTCGCCTAACTCCGGGCGATTGCGCCTCTCTCGAACCCGACCAAGTACTTGGGACGGCGCTGCGCGCCGCCGGGACCTGAGAGGGTTTCGAGGTGTATTGTGCAGGGGAGCTCAGCCTCCTCCTGTTTGCAGAATGATTGAGCGGACGCTTGCGTGTTCGCGCGGGCCCCCGGGACACACTCCCGGGCGGCCGGCTGCTCAGCTCTAGTTGACGCAGCTCCCTGGTTGATCCTGCCAGTAGTCATATGCTTGTCTCAAAGATTAAGCCATGCATGTCTCAGTACAAGCCGCATTAAGGTGAAACCGCGAATGGCTCATTAAATCAGTTATGGTTCCTTAGATCGTACCCACGTTACTTGGATAACTGTGGTAATTCTAGAGCTAATACATGCAAACAGAGTCCCGACCAGAGATGGAAGGGACGCTTTTATTAGATCAAAACCAATCGGTCGGCTCGTCCGGTCCGTTTGCCTTGGTGACTCTGAATAACTTTGGGCTGATCGCACGGTCCTCGTACCGGCGACGCATCTTTCAAATGTCTGCCTTATCAACTGTCGATGGTAGGTTCTGCGCCTACCATGGTTGTAACGGGTAACGGGGAATCAGGGTTCGATTCCGGAGAGGGAGCCTGAGAAACGGCTACCACATCCAAGGAAGGCAGCAGGCGCGCAAATTACCCACTCCCGGCACGGGGAGGTAGTGACGAAAAATAACGATACGGGACTCATCCGAGGCCCCGTAATCGGAATGAGTACACTTTAAATCCTTTAACGAGTATCTATTGGAGGGCAAGTCTGGTGCCAGCAGCCGCGGTAATTCCAGCTCCAATAGCGTATATTAAAGTTGTTGCGGTTAAAAAGCTCGTAGTTGGATTTGTGTCCCACGCTGTTGGTTCACCGCCCGTCGGTGTTTAACTGGCATGTATCGTGGGACGTCCTGCCGGTGGGGCGAGCTGAAGGCGTGCGACCGCCCCGTGCGTGCTCGTGCGTCCCGAGGCGGACCCCGTTGAAATCCTACCAGGGTGCTCTTTATTGAGTGTCTCGGTGGGCCGGCACGTTTACTTTGAACAAATTAGAGTGCTTAAAGCAGGCAAGCCCGCCTGAATACTGTGTGCATGGAATAATGGAATAGGACCTCGGTTCTATTTTGTTGGTTTTCGGAACCCGAGGTAATGATTAATAGGGACAGGCGGGGGCATTCGTATTGCGACGTTAGAGGTGAAATTCTTGGATCGTCGCAAGACGAACAGAAGCGAAAGCATTTGCCAAGTATGTTTTCATTAATCAAGAACGAAAGTTAGAGGTTCGAAGGCGATCAGATACCGCCCTAGTTCTAACCATAAACGATGCCAGCCAGCGATCCGCCGCAGTTCCTCCGATGACTCGGCGGGCAGCCTCCGGGAAACCAAAGCTTTTGGGTTCCGGGGGAAGTATGGTTGCAAAGCTGAAACTTAAAGGAATTGACGGAAGGGCACCACCAGGAGTGGAGCCTGCGGCTTAATTTGACTCAACACGGGAAACCTCACCAGGCCCGGACACCGGAAGGATTGACAGATTGATAGCTCTTTCTTGATTCGGTGGGTGGTGGTGCATGGCCGTTCTTAGTTGGTGGAGCGATTTGTCTGGTTAATTCCGATAACGAACGAGACTCTAGCCTGCTAACTAGTCGCGTGACATCCTTCGTGCTGTCAGCGATTACTTTTCTTCTTAGAGGGACAGGCGGCTTCTAGCCGCACGAGATTGAGCAATAACAGGTCTGTGATGCCCTTAGATGTTCTGGGCCGCACGCGCGCTACACTGAAGGAATCAGCGTGTCTTCCTAGGCCGAAAGGTCGGGGTAACCCGCTGAACCTCCTTCGTGCTAGGGATTGGGGCTTGCAATTGTTCCCCATGAACGAGGAATTCCCAGTAAGCGCGAGTCATAAGCTCGCGTTGATTACGTCCCTGCCCTTTGTACACACCGCCCGTCGCTACTACCGATTGAATGATTTAGTGAGGTCTTCGGACTGGTACGCGGCATTGACTCTGTCGTTGCCGATGCTACCGGAAAGATGACCAAACTTGATCATTTAGAGGAAGTAAAAGTCGTAACAAGGTTTCCGTAGGTGAACCTGCGGAAGGATCATTACCGACTAGACTGCATGTCTTTCGATGTGCGTGTCGTGTCGCGCAACACGCTACCTGTACGGCTCGCAGTAGCCGTGCGCCGCGTGCGGAACCACGCGTGCCTCTCAAAACTAGCGGCAATGTTGTGTGGTACGAGCGCTGAAGCGCTGGAGCGGCTGGCGTGCGGCACCTGGCGCCTGGCGCCGGTTTTGAATGACTTTCGCCCGAGTGCCTGTCCGCTCCGGTGTGGAGCCGTACGACGCCCGTCGGCCGTGAGGCCGTTGGACACAGAACGCTGGAACAGGGGCCGCCACACGCCTCACTCCCGCCTATGCGACCGTCTCGAAAGAGGCGGCGGAAACTGAGAAAAGATCACCCAGGACGGTGGATCACTCGGCTCGTGGGTCGATGAAGAACGCAGCAAATTGCGCGTCGACATGTGAACTGCAGGACACATGAACATCGACGTTTCGAACGCACATTGCGGTCCATGGATTCCGTTCCCGGGCCACGTCTGGCTGAGGGTCGGCTACGTATACTGAAGCGCGCGGCGTTTGCCCCGCTTCGCAGACCTGGGAGTGTCGCGGCCGCCTGTGGGGCCGGCCGCGTCTCCTCAAACGTGCGATGCGCGCCCGTCGCCTGGCGGTTCGCATACCGGTACTTTCTCGGTAGCGTGCACAGCCGGCTGGCGGTGTGGCGTGCGACACCTCGTACAACGACCTCAGAGCAGGCGAGACTACCCGCTGAATTTAAGCATATTACTAAGCGGAGGAAAAGAAACTAACAAGGATTCCCCCAGTAGCGGCGAGCGAACAGGGAAGAGTCCAGCACCGAACCCCGCAGGCTGCCGCCTGTCGTGGCATGTGGTGTTTGGGAGGGTCCACTACCCCGACGCCTCGCGCCGAGCCCAAGTCCAACTTGAATGAGGCCACGGCCCGTAGAGGGTGCCAGGCCCGTAGCGGCCGGTGCGAGCGTCGGCGGGACCTCTCCTTCGAGTCGGGTTGCTTGAGAGTGCAGCTCCAAGTGGGTGGTAAACTCCATCTGAGACTAAATATGACCACGAGACCGATAGCGAACAAGTACCGTGAGGGAAAGTTGAAAAGAACTTTGAAGAGAGAGTTCAAAAGTACGTGAAACCGTTCTGGGGTAAACGTGAGAAGTCCGAAAGGTCGAACGGGTGAGATTCACGCCCATCCGGCCACTGGCCTCCGCCCTCGGCAGATGGGGCCGGCCGCCCGCGCGGAGCAATCCGCGGCGGGGTCGTGTCCGGTTGCCTTTCCACTCGCCGCGGGGTGGGGCCGTTCCGGTGTGCGGTGGGCCGCACTTCTCCCCTAGTAGGACGTCGCGACCCGCTGGGTGCCGGCCTACGGCCCGGGTGCGCAGCCTGTCCTTCCGCGGGCCTCGGTTCGCGTCTGTTGGGCAGAGCCCCGGTGTCCTGGCTGGCTGCCCGGCGGTATATCTGGAGGAGTCGATTCGCCCCTTTGGGCGCTCGGGCTCCCGGCAAGCGCGCGCGGTTCTTCCCGGATGACGGACCTACCTGGCCCGGCCCCGGACCCGCGCCGCTGTTGGCTCGGGATGCTCTCGGGCGGAATAATCGCTCCCGTCAGCGGCGCTTCAGCTTTGGACAATTTCACGACCCGTCTTGAAACACGGACCAAGGAGTCTAACATGTGCGCGAGTCATTGGGCTGTACGAAACCTAAAGGCGTAATGAAAGTGAAGGTCTCGCCTTGCGCGGGCCGAGGGAGGATGGGGCTTCCCCGCCCTTCACGGGGCGGCGGCCTCCGCACTCCCGGGGCGTCTCGTCCTCATTGCGAGGTGAGGCGCACCTAGAGCGTACACGTTGGGACCCGAAAGATGGTGAACTATGCCTGGCCAGGACGAAGTCAGGGGAAACCCTGATGGAGGTCCGTAGCGATTCTGACGTGCAAATCGATCGTCGGAGCTGGGTATAGGGGCGAAAGACTAATCGAACCATCTAGTAGCTGGTTCCCTCCGAAGTTTCCCTCAGGATAGCTGGTGCT
>NW_025729216.1:355000-370000 GCF_021461385.2 Schistocerca piceifrons
CCAACCGGCCCGGTCTTATGCTGCGGTTGCTAGAGCCCCAGTTGCCAAGGCACCGACAGCGAAACAAACCATACAGGACAACATTAAGAAAGTTGCTCCCACAGTGTTCATTAAGCCTAAACCTGGTGATGACATTAAGGCTGTTAAGTCAGCATTTGAGAAGTGCATTGATCCTAAGAAGGATAAGATAAAGATAAACAATGTACGCACGGCAAAGAATGTGCTCATAGTAGAAACGGCATCACAAGAGGACTGCCAAAAGATTTTAAGCAATGAACAATTGAGCAATAAAGTGAAGTGCGAACCTCCTCGCAAGCGTCGACCTTTGATGTGTCTGTATGACGTACCTACGTACATGACAACAGACAATCTGCTAGACGCAATTTACACGCAAAATTTTGACGTGAACATGTCAAGAGGAGAATTCGATGAGCAATTTAAGTTACGCTTTAAAGTAGGACCACGTGGGAAACTGACAGTACACCACGTGGTAGAAGTCTCGCCAGGTTTATGGAAATTACTAACGAGAGTGGGTCGGTTGTATGTTGGCTACTCTGCGTTGAATATAAAAGATTACCTGGCAGTGCCGAGATGCACTAAATGCCAGGACATTAATCATACAAACAAGTATTGTACGCAACCTGATATCATGTGCGGCCATTGTGGCCTCTCTGGACATATTAAGAATGGCTGTCCTAATAAGGACAAAGCGGCAGTATGTGTACCATGCAGAAGACGAGGCCGCAAGTGTGGTGGACCTAAAGATTGTCCAACCCACCGAATGTTCTTAGACAGACTTGTCCAAAGAACAGATTACGGCGATATTTAAAGTGGTACAAGTCAATGCCATGCGCAGCCAGATGGTTGCACATGAGCTACGGAAGGTAGCGGAACAAGAAGGAGTTGATATTCTTCTGATACAAGAACCGAACTCCTGTGCGGGTCGAGTCCCTGGTTTTCCTGCAACAGCACAGGTGGTATCCTCAGGTGGGAACCCCATGAGTGCAATTATAGTATTGAATAAAACTATTAAAACTACGATATTAAATCAGTTCTGTACTGAGCATATTATAGTTGTACAACTAAATCTGCTGTCTTACAGTATGTACGTTGTAAACGTCTACTGCCAATTCAGACATGATATCAAGATTTATCTTGATCAGCTGAGTTGGATACTAAGAGTTTTAGCCGGGCAGGCTATAATTGTAGCTCTTGATGCTAATGCGAAGTCCCCACTCTGGCACAGCGATGTACAGGACGGTAGGGGTGCGGAGCTTGTGGATTTGATAATGGAAACGCACATGTATGTGCTAAACTTGCCTGGGTACCCCCCGACCTACTCAGGGAGGGCGGGTGCAACATCAAATATTGATGTCACACTAGCAAGCGAGAGGGCAGCACCCCACGTCCATAACTGGCAAGTAAGAGAACATCTAACTGTCAGTGACCATAACTGTATAACATTTGATATAGCGCCGACCATCGCGGATGTGCCAGGCGAGTGGGTGGAACGCTTCAATTATGCTCGGACAGACTGGGACCGACTCGTGCAGGTGTTCAGTCCTCCCGAGTTCGGAGAGGACATAGGTAATATTGATGAAGCTGTGGAGGAGCTGGTAAGCTCCGTGCAAACGGCTATCACACTGGCTGTACCTCGAATAGCGAGATACATCTGCAGGGAGTCCACCCCATGGACCCCTGAATTGACTGTGCTCAAACGGTCGGTCAGAAGGGCGCGAAGCAACTACCAAAGGAGCTTTGCCCATGACGAACGACAATACCACCTGCGTATTTATCGTCGTCTGAAGCAGAGATACAAGGATCAGTTGGACATTACAAGGCGCCAATCCTGGGAAAAATTTGTGAACGATCAGCTGGGAACAGACCCTTGGGGAGTTCCTTACAAAATCGTTCGAGAAAAAATAAGATCGCCCATGATGCTGTCTACGCTACGTGCTGGGGATGGAGACACGACCAAGAATTGGGAAGAAACAGCAAGGTTGCTGTTGGATACATTATTGCCTGATGACATTGAGGACCAAGACTCGCACGAGCAGCGGGACATACGTCAGGCGCTGTCGATTCCGTATCTTAACGATACAAACGTGTGCCCTTTCTCAGCAGAGGAGGTAGAAGCAACCATCTACACCTTTGCAAGGAAGAAGGCGCCTGGTCCTGACGGGATCCCTGTGGAGATCTTACAGGGACTCGCACACTTGGTCGCCCCGGCACTAAGTCGTATTTACAACAGTTGTTTACAAAGGGGCTATTATCCACTAAAGTGGAAAACTGCAGAAGTTGTAGTTATCAGGAAAGGCCCTGATAAAGATCCAACAGTGCCGAAATCCTATCGGCCTATCTGTCTGCTGGATGTAATGGGCAAAGCATTTGAGAAGTTGCTGGCTGACCGTCTCCAGAGTCATCGAACTCTGTATGGTATGAGTGATAGGCAGTTCGGATTCCGAAAGGGTCGCTCCACCCAGGATGCGATCAATGAGGTTTGCCGAATTGTTCACTCTGCGACATCAAAGTATGTACTTGGCATAATGATAGACATCTCAGGGGCCTTCGACAACCTGTGGTGGCCGGCACTCTTCTCTCGCCTGCGAGAGATTGGGTGCCCGCAGCTGCTGTATGGCTGTCTGGAGGCCTACTGTGATGGAAGGACTGCTAAGATAACGGCTCCTGGAGCCGTCGTATCTAAAAGAGTATCCCGTGGTTGTCCCCAGGGATCGGTGTGTGGTCCCATTTTCTGGGATATTAACATGGAACCTTTGTTGAACGTCCTGCAGCGAGAGACTGCAGTTCTGGGAGTCGTTGCTTATGCGGATGATCTCGCAATTCTAGTAGAAGGTGACACTCGCAATGTGATCGAGGACCGATCACGACTGGTTATTGAACTATTAACCAACTGGTGTACGAAGACTAAAATGTCTATAGCACCACAAAAATCCCTATATATGCTCTTGAAAGGCAAGTTAAATAGGGACCCAACAGTCAGAATTAATGGCCAAGCAGTGTCACGACAGAGATATGCCCGTTACCTTGGGGTATATTTAGATGAGAATTGGAGTTTCATTCCGCATATCGAGCAAATAACGACAAAGTCCCTAGCTTCGTTCAATAAGATAATATCAATTGGACAAAGAAGGTTCCATCTGCCGTCAAAGGCAATAAATATTTACCATAACAGCATATTGGCACCAATAGTAGGGCACGCATCCAGTGTGTGGGCCCACAGGTTAGCTCTGGTGCGGCCTGCCGCTGCTGTCAGGCGAATACAGAGGAACGTTCTGTTGAGATGCATTGGAGCATTCAACACAAGTCCAACAGATGCACTGTTGGTAATTATGGGTCTATGTCCATTAGACCTAATAATAAGGCAGCACGCAGCCTTCTATTGGCTGCGCAAACAGAACATCGACAGGGTACAAGATATAATGGGCGTTCCTCTGGTAAGTGTCAAAGCCATTCGCAAGAAAGTGCTTGACATTTGGCAGGACGAATGGGATGGATCCAGTACGGGCCGTAGAGTCCATGGGTTTATACCCACAGTAAGGGGAAGATTAAATAACAAGATAATGAAGCCCTCACAGGGCATAGTTCACTTCCTCACAGGACATGGTCCTTATCCCACGTACCTGCATAAAATAGGGAAAAGGCCAACACCGGAGTGTGACTGTGGTGCCCACGAAGGATCGCCAGAACACATAGTGTTCGAGTGCCCAATATACGAACAGGCTGTCTCAGGGGAGAGGCAGCTTCTGCGTACTAGAAATGTTAATGAAATATTAACAGAAAGCGAAATGTTCAGCAATTTCGCAAAATTGGTTAACAAAATCTCAAGGGAGGCCCAGCGAGCCTACCTTGGGAGAGAGTAAATGCGCTTAAGATCTAATGCGCAATTGTATATATGTATATACTATGTTTGTTTAAGTCTTGACTTAGAGTAGGTAGTAGTTGTAGTTGTAGTTAGTTCAGCATGGTGGTGGGGGGAATAAAAGTAGCACAAATGGAGTGGTTTCTCTAGAAGTAGCGGCCCGCCTCCACGTGGCTAGGGACGGGCAACTCTCTGGCAGCGTTCCAGAGAGGCTAAGAGGCCGATAATCGCCAATAAGCAAAGCTACTTAAAACTAGATAGTATGCATGCACTAATAATCCACTCCTGTAGTGTAATAGCAGAGATAGTTAGTCACAATACGCCCACTCAAAAGTGTTAGAAAGTGGGTTATGCATGTTCCATAAATTTGGGAAAAAAAAAAAAAAAAAAAAAAAAAAAAAAAAAAAAAAAAAAATAAAAAAAAAAATAAATTTTGTCCCTATACATGAGCCGCGACCTGTACCACTTACGAGCGAGAGACGCGATCGCGTTGCTCACTGTACGGCGTCCGATACCGAGCCATCAGCATGTCGGTCCCCATTCGCGTTGCACTCGCACTCGCACTCGCACTCGCAGTCGCAAAAACGTGGGCAAATATATTACGCGGAAGAGTTATAACAGACCGAGCCCCACTGCATGGGGGGAGTCTTTGTCACTAATGTACACAGATGGAACATTTTGGACTGGAACCAGATTACCCGTACACACGGCGCTGATTAGTAATCAATGCAGAGCCATCAAATTACAGAATATATATACAACTGTCCGTATACATGCTGAAAGAGTGTGCCCACAATGGGAACCACACGTCAGCCAGACACTCTCATCACGCACCACTCTCTGCTTCTAACGGGCGCACATACAATATGTAAGCACCAGCATGGAACAACATCCAGTGCATCCTCTCCGCCACATTACACAATCCACACTATCACAACCAGACCAGGAGGTCCATGCGGAAAATAGAATATCCCCCCCTTTCGACATCCACCATTGCGCAGATAAGGCACCAATACCCACACATGTCCTATACAACGGTGCACCCAACATCACAATAGTACCTCCTGTCACAGCCCACAAACAATGACCTGAGTCAAAGACACAGGTCTGACACAAGCATAGAATTGGAGCGCCGCCTCTAATAAGCCAAAGGTGCATCCTGACGTGACAAATCTCATCATGTCACAAGCATTCACTTACTATAATCACTATCAACGAACGTGCCGCCCCCGCCCCCCCCCCTACACCTTTCCTTACAACAACGTGTAACCTAACCTAACCTATGTTGTACCTTAACCTAACCTATGTTGTGCCTTAACCTAACCCATGTTGTGCCTTAACCTAACCCATGTTGTGCCTTAACCTAACCCATGTTGTGCCTTAACCTAACCCATGTTGTGCCTTAACCTAACCCATGTTGTGCCTTAACCTAACCCATGTTGTGCCTTAACCTAACCCATGTTGTGCCTTAACCTAACCCATGTTGTGCCTTAACCTAACCCATGTTGTGCCTTAACCTAACCCATGTTGTGCCTTAACCTAACCCATGTTGTGCCTTAACCTAACCCATGTTGTGCCTTAACCTAACCCATGTTGTGCCTTAACCTAACCCATGTTGTGCCTTAACCTAACCCATGTTGTGCCTTAACCTAACCCATGTTGTACCTTAACCTAACCCATGTTGTACCTTAACCTAACCCATGTTGTACCCTAACCTAACCCATGTTGTCCCCTAACCTAACCCATGTTGTCCCCTAACCTAACCCATGTTGTCCCCTAACCTAACCCATGTTGTCCCCTAACCTAACCCATGTTGTCCCCTAACCTAACCCATGTTGTCCCCTAACCTAACCCATGTTGTCCCCTAACCTAACCCATGTTGTCCCCTAACCTAACCCATGTTGTGCCTTAACCTAACCCATGTTGTGCCTTAACCTAACCCATGTTGTCCCCTAACCTAACCCATGTTGTCCCCTAACCTAACCCATGTTGTCCCCTAACCTAACCCACGTTGTCCGCTAACGTAACCCACGTTGTCGCCTAAACCTGCTCTGTAATTGTTATACGACTCGTTCAATTAGTGTAGTGTTGCCCACCCGCAACCCTCGCAATATAGTTCGCTACTCGCACTGCCCGCTCCCCTGTGTATCGCTTCATGTTAAACACCTTGCAAGTCTTGCTGACTTTCCACATGCTCCTGCTGTACACTGTAATGTGGATGGCAGCAGGACGTACATGCCGCCCCCCCCCCCCACCCCTCCCCACGTCCCCACGTCCCCACCTTGCCCCCTGCCTTCGCAAGCTGGTTGGTGACAAGTTTGCATGTTCAATGCCCTTCGCATGCGACGTACGCAGGCTACGTTGTGGTGCGGCCTGTGTCAACTGTCCGCTGATGTCGTACGCGTGAACCACAATCTGTACTGCACATTCGTCCTTATGTACTGAATGATACATCGTGGCACATGTGTGACCGTACAACGACTGCGCCCAAAAACGGCGGACCATACAGTGCAAATATTGTGCACGCAGCTACGTGTCGTCTCCCTATGAGAGCTGGATTGCAGTGTGGTACGCCATAGAGACGTGTGGGAGGAACGGACGCCGTGGATGGCGATCAGCATGAGCTGTCTGTTGATGTATTCGGACCTAGTCGTCTCTCCTCACACACCGTGATGGCATGGTGCACCGCGTTCCATATCTGCGACATGCTACAGAGGCCGGTTGACAGTCGTTCGAGCAATGGACATCGCATACGTACGGGGGCCACCTTCCACGTATTGTCTAGGCGTGCACATTTTGTTGCGTGTATGTGGGCAGACGTAGTGTGGCGTGACACCTGACACAGGCATGCAATAATCGTTGAAGTTGCAAATGGCGATGGACGCCTGCGTTTTCTGGTGAAGTTACGCAAATGAAGAAATGGTAACCTGTTGTGGTGCGGTTGTTCTCGCTAGGGGTGAATCGGTGATGGCGACGATAGGTTGAGGTACTAACCGGTTGTTCCAGCGATACCCACCATGCCGACGAAACTGAACGGCATCTGGGTGTGAAGCGATACGCGGCGGTGGCTGGGTGGGACCGTCCCCGGCCGGTGAGGGGGCGCCTCCCGGCGTGCTGGCCGCGCGGTGCGTGGGCGCACGCGCTACAGCCGGCTGGTGGGGGCGGCCAGTGGCAGGCGCGCCGGCCGACGGACGCGGCAGGCGTCGCAGCTGCGCGCCGGCGCACCCTGCGCGCGGCGCCGTGCGGCCAAAGTAGGTCCTCGCGGGCCCGGTGCGAAGCGCGGTGGACATCTTCAGTGTGCTGGTCCGATTGAGGACTGTGTGCGTTGAGGATGCGCCGCCGCCCGGCGCTCGGCGCCGCGACGCCGTCTGCTGCTCGGTCGCCCCAGCGGTTCTCGCTGGTGGTTTGTATCGCAGCTGTGCGGATGTGTTGGCGCGTGCGCTGTGCTGGGAGAGTTCGCTTCGGCACCCAAGTGGGGCTTTTGTCCTTCTGTGGCGCTGGCGTTGGAGCTGCCGGTCACCGTAGGTGGCGCGTGTTGTCTCCCGCCGGCAATGCCACGACAGCACGCTCCCGGGCCTCTGTCGGCAGCGGCAAGCTCAGTTGGGAGCACGGGTGGTCGCACCGAAAGCGTCTACTCGCCTAACTCCGGGCGATTGCGCCTCTCTCGAACCCGACCAAGTACTTGGGACGGCGCTGCGCGCCGCCGGGACCTGAGAGGGTTTCGAGGTGTATTGTGCAGGGGAGCTCAGCCTCCTCCTGTTTGCAGAATGATTGAGCGGACGCTTGCGTGTTCGCGCGGGCCCCCGGGACACACTCCCGGGCGGCCGGCTGCTCAGCTCTAGTTGACGCAGCTCCCTGGTTGATCATGCCAGTAGTCATATGCTTGTCTCAAAGATTAAGCCATGCATGTCTCAGTACAAGCCGCATTAAGGTGAAACCGCGAATGGCTCATTAAATCAGTTATGGTTCCTTAGATCGTACCCACGTTACTTGGATAACTGTGGTAATTCTAGAGCTAATACATGCAAACAGAGTCCCGACCAGAGATGGAAGGGACGCTTTTATTAGATCAAAACCAATCGGTCGGCTCGTCCGGTCCGTTTGCCTTGGTGACTCTGAATAACTTTGGGCTGATCGCACGGTCCTCGTACCGGCGACGCATCTTTCAAATGTCTGCCTTATCAACTGTCGATGGTAGGTTCTGCGCCTACCATGGTTGTAACGGGGAATCAGGGTTCGATTCCGGAGAGGGAGCCTGAGAAACGGCTACCACATCCAAGGAAGGCAGCAGGCGCGCAAATTACCCACTCCCGGCACGGGGAGGTAGTGACGAAAAATAACGATACGGGACTCATCCGAGGCCCCGTAATCGGAATGAGTACACTTTAAATCCTTTAACGAGTATCTATTGGAGGGCAAGTCTGGTGCCAGCAGCCGCGGTAATTCCAGCTCCAATAGCGTATATTAAAGTTGTTGCGGTTAAAAAGCTCGTAGTTGGATTTGTGTCCCACGCTGTTGGTTCACCGCCCGTCGGTGTTTAACTGGCATGTATCGTGGGACGTCCTGCCGGTGGGGCGAGCTGAAGGCGTGCGACCGCCCCGTGCGTGCTCGTGCGTCCCGAGGCGGACCCCGTTGAAATCCTACCAGGGTGCTCTTTATTGAGTGTCTCGGTGGGCCGGCACGTTTACTTTGAACAAATTAGAGTGCTTAAAGCAGGCAAGCCCGCCTGAATACTGTGTGCATGGAATAATGGAATAGGACCTCGGTTCTATTTTGTTGGTTTTCGGAACCCGAGGTAATGATTAATAGGGACAGGCGGGGGCATTCGTATTGCGACGTTAGAGGTGAAATTCTTGGATCGTCGCAAGACGAACAGAAGCGAAAGCATTTGCCAAGTATGTTTTCATTAATCAAGAACGAAAGTTAGAGGTTCGAAGGCGATCAGATACCGCCCTAGTTCTAACCATAAACGATGCCAGCCAGCGATCCGCCGCAGTTCCTCCGATGACTCGGCGGGCAGCCTCCGGGAAACCAAAGCTTTTGGGTTCCGGGGGAAGTATGGTTGCAAAGCTGAAACTTAAAGGAATTGACGGAAGGGCACCACCAGGAGTGGAGCCTGCGGCTTAATTTGACTCAACACGGGAAACCTCACCAGGCCCGGACACCGGAAGGATTGACAGATTGATAGCTCTTTCTTGATTCGGTGGGTGGTGGTGCATGGCCGTTCTTAGTTGGTGGAGCGATTTGTCTGGTTAATTCCGATAACGAACGAGACTCTAGCCTGCTAACTAGTCGCGTGACATCCTTCGTGCTGTCAGCGATTACTTTTCTTCTTAGAGGGACAGGCGGCTTCTAGCCGCACGAGATTGAGCAATAACAGGTCTGTGATGCCCTTAGATGTTCTGGGCCGCACGCGCGCTACACTGAAGGAATCAGCGTGTCTTCCTAGGCCGAAAGGTCGGGGTAACCCGCTGAACCTCCTTCGTGCTAGGGATTGGGGCTTGCAATTGTTCCCCATGAACGAGGAATTCCCAGTAAGCGCGAGTCATAAGCTCGCGTTGATTACGTCCCTGCCCTTTGTACACACCGCCCGTCGCTACTACCGATTGAATGATTTAGTGAGGTCTTCGGACTGGTACGCGGCATTGACTCTGTCGTTGCCGATGCTACCGGAAAGATGACCAAACTTGATCATTTAGAGGAAGTAAAAGTCGTAACAAGGTTTCCGTAGGTGAACCTGCGGAAGGATCATTACCGACTAGACTGCATGTCTTTCGATGTGCGTGTCGTGTCGCGCAACACGCTACCTGTACGGCTCGCAGTAGCCGTGCGCCGCGTGCGGAACCACGCGTGCCTCTCAAAACTAGCGGCAATGTTGTGTGGTACGAGCGCTGGAGCGGCTGGCGTGCGGCACCTGGCGCCTGGCGCCGGTTTTGAATGACTTTCGCCCGAGTGCCTGTCCGCTCCGGTGTGGAGCCGTACGACGCCCGTCGGCCGTGAGGCCGTTGGACACAGAACGCTGGAACAGGGGCCGCCACACGCCTCACTCCCGCCTATGCGACCGTCTCGAAAGAGGCGGCGGAAACTGAGAAAAGATCACCCAGGACGGTGGATCACTCGGCTCGTGGGTCGATGAAGAACGCAGCAAATTGCGCGTCGACATGTGAACTGCAGGACACATGAACATCGACGTTTCGAACGCACATTGCGGTCCATGGATTCCGTTCCCGGGCCACGTCTGGCTGAGGGTCGGCTACGTATACTGAAGCGCGCGGCGTTTGCCCCGCTTCGCAGACCTGGGAGTGTCGCGGCCGCCTGTGGGGCCGGCCGCGTCTCCTCAAACGTGCGATGCGCGCCCGTCGCCTGGCGGTTCGCATACCGGTACTTTCTCGGTAGCGTGCACAGCCGGCTGGCGGTGTGGCGTGCGACACCTCGTACAACGACCTCAGAGCAGGCGAGACTACCCGCTGAATTTAAGCATATTACTAAGCGGAGGAAAAGAAACTAACAAGGATTCCCCCAGTAGCGGCGAGCGAACAGGGAAGAGTCCAGCACCGAACCCCGCAGGCTGCCGCCTGTCGTGGCATGTGGTGTTTGGGAGGGTCCACTACCCCGACGCCTCGCGCCGAGCCCAAGTCCAACTTGAATGAGGCCACGGCCCGTAGAGGGTGCCAGGCCCGTAGCGGCCGGTGCGAGCGTCGGCGGGACCTCTCCTTCGAGTCGGGTTGCTTGAGAGTGCAGCTCCAAGTGGGTGGTAAACTCCATCTGAGACTAAATATGACCACGAGACCGATAGCGAACAAGTACCGTGAGGGAAAGTTGAAAAGAACTTTGAAGAGAGAGTTCAAAAGTACGTGAAACCGTTCTGGGGTAAACGTGAGAAGTCCGAAAGGTCGAACGGGTGAGATTCACGCCCATCCGGCCACTGGCCTCCGCCCTCGGCAGATGGGGCCGGCCGCCCGCGCGGAGCAATCCGCGGCGGGGTCGTGTCCGGTTGCCTTTCCACTCGCCGCGGGGTGGGGCCGTTCCGGTGTGCGGTGGGCCGCACTTCTCCCCTAGTAGGACGTCGCGACCCGCTGGGTGCCGGCCTACGGCCCGGGTGCGCAGCCTGTCCTTCCGCGGGCCTCGGTTCGCGTCTGTTGGGCAGAGCCCCGGTGTCCTGGCTGGCTGCCCGGCGGTATATCTGGAGGACTCGATTCGCCCCTTTGGGCGCTCGGGCTCCCGGCAAGCGCGCGCGGTTCTTCCCGGATGACGGACCTACCTGGCCCGGCCCCGGACCCGCGCCGCTGTTGGCTCGGGATGCTCTCGGGCGGAATAATCGCTCCCGTCAGCGGCGCTTCAGCTTTGGACAATTTCACGACCCGTCTTGAAACACGGACCAAGGAGTCTAACATGTGCGCGAGTCATTGGGCTGTACGAAACCTAAAGGCGTAATGAAAGTGAAGGTCTCGCCTTGCGCGGGCCGAGGGAGGATGGGGCTTCCCCGCCCTTCACGGGGCGGCGGCCTCCGCACTCCCGGGGCGTCTCGTCCTCATTGCGAGGTGAGGCGCACCTAGAGCGTACACGTTGGGACCCGAAAGATGGTGAACTATGCCTGGCCAGGACGAAGTCAGGGGAAACCCTGATGGAGGTCCGTAGCGATTCTGACGTGCAAATCGATCGTCGGAGCTGGGTATAGGGGCGAAAGACTAATCGAACCATCTAGTAGCTGGTTCCCTCCGAAGTTTCCCTCAGGATAGCTGGTGCTCGTACGAGTCTCATCCGGTAAAGCGAATGATTAGAGGCCTTGGGGCCGAAACGACCTCAACCTATTCTCAAACTTTAAATGGGTGAGATCTCCGGCTTGCTTGATATGCTGAAGCCGCGAGCAAACGACTCGGATCGGAGTGCCAAGTGGGCCACTTTTGGTAAGCAGAACTGGCGCTGTGGGATGAACCAAACGCCGAGTTAAGGCGCCCGAATCGACGCTCATGGGAAACCATGAAAGGCGTTGGTTGCTTAAGACAGCAGGACGGTGGCCATGGAAGTCGGAATCCGCTAAGGAGTGTGTAACAACTCACCTGCCGAAGCAACTAGCCCTGAAAATGGATGGCGCTGAAGCGTCGTGCCTATACTCGGCCGTCAGTCTGGCAGTCATGGCCGGTCCTTGCGGCCGGCCGCGAAGCCCTGACGAGTAGGAGGGTCGCGGCGGTGGGCGCAGAAGGGTCTGGGCGTGAGCCTGCCTGGAGCCGCCGTCGGTGCAGATCTTGGTGGTAGTAGCAAATACTCCAGCGAGGCCCTGGAGGGCTGACGCGGAGAAGGGTTTCGTGTGAACAGCCGTTGCACACGAGTCAGTCGATCCTAAGCCCTAGGAGAAATCCGATGTTGATGGGGGCCGTCATAGCATGATGCGCTTTGTGCTGGCCCCCGTTGGGCGAAAGGGAATCCGGTTCCTATTCCGGAACCCGGCAGCGGAACCGATACAAGTCGGGCCCCTCTTTTAGAGATGCTCGTCGGGGTAACCCAAAAGGACCCGGAGACGCCGTCGGGAGATCGGGGAAGAGTTTTCTTTTCTGCATGAGCGTTCGAGTTCCCTGGAATCCTCTAGCAGGGAGATAGGGTTTGGAACGCGAAGAGCACCGCAGTTGCGGCGGTGTCCCGATCTTCCCCTCGGACCTTGAAAATCCGGGAGAGGGCCACGTGGAGGTGTCGCGCCGGTTCGTACCCATATCCGCAGCAGGTCTCCAAGGTGAAGAGCCTCTAGTCGATAGAATAATGTAGGTAAGGGAAGTCGGCAAATTGGATCCGTAACTTCGGGATAAGGATTGGCTCTGAGGATCGGGGCGTGTCGGGCTTGGTCGGGAAGTGGGTCAGCGCTAACGTGCCGGGCCTGGGCGAGGTGAGTGCCGTAGGGGTGCCGGTAAGTGCGGGCGTTTAGCGCGGGCGTGGTCTGCTCTCGCCGTTGGTCGGCCTCGTGCTGGCCGGCGGTGCAGGATGCGCGCGCCTGCGCGGCGTTCGCGCCCCGGTGCTTCAACCTGCGTGCAGGATCCGAGCTCGGTCCCGTGCCTTGGCCTCCCACGGATCTTCCTTGCTGCGAGGCCGCGTCCGCCTTAGCGTGCTCCTCCGGGGGCGCGCGGGTGCGCGGATTCTCTTCGGCCGCCATTCAACGATCAACTCAGAACTGGCACGGACTGGGGGAATCCGACTGTCTAATTAAAACAAAGCATTGCGATGGCCCTAGCGGGTGTTGACGCAATGTGATTTCTGCCCAGTGCTCTGAATGTCAACGTGAAGAAATTCAAGCAAGCGCGGGTAAACGGCGGGAGTAACTATGACTCTCTTAAGGTGGCCAAGTGGCGGCGGTGTGGCTGCATCCGGACTTGGCTTCTCGAAGTGCGGTCTTGATGTAGTCGTGCTGCTGCTGCGAGGTGCCTTCCTTGGGTTATAGTTACAGGGTGAGTGATGCGCAATACATGGGCCTAGCCCTCTTAGCCTCTCCTCTCCTGCGGTCTTCTCCCCTTCTCGTGGGCCCGCTGATTTCGCAGAGTGGAAGACCGCACCAGGGGCTTGGGGGGGTTACCAGCCCCCCCTCGCACTATCCCTTTGTTAGTTGGGGGCAGTAAGCAGAGAATAAGTGGTGGCCCTTCCGCTGAAGGTGCCACCCCAACTCCCCCAGCACCTAGCCGGCCAACCGGCCGTGCCGAAAATCTTGTAACTTTTGCAGCTATGTATACCTGTAGTGAGTGCCACCGCAGCTTTACAACCAAGAACGGTCTCGGGGTCCATCGCCGCCGCCAACATCTTGCGGCCGCCAACGCGGAGATCGTCACGGAGAGGCATCGCGCGAGGTGGACGGAGGAAGAAGTCCTGTCGCTCGCCAAGGCGGAGGCCGAACTGTTCCTTGAGAGGGACGCCCGGTTCTTCTTCGTCAATCAAGAACTCATCAGGATGTTCCCCGACCGAACGCTCGAGGCGATCAAGTGCCGACGGCGGCAAGCTGCCCACAAGCAGCTTCTCCGCCAATTCATGGAGGCGCTTGAGATCGGTCGGGGGGAAGAGCCGGCGTCCCGCCGGGGAGCAGCGAGCCCGCTGCCTGACGCGGGCGAGGCCGCTGCGCCGCCCGTCGACGCAGCCGAGGACTTCGCGGCCGACACCACCGGGCCGCCGCCGGAGGGGCCGACTGACGCCGCCATCTGGGAGCATCTGGCGGGGCTACCCGCTTCCGCCCAGCGTTTCTCTGCCCTGGATCGTGTCATAGGTCTGGGGCGGGGCACGCCGCCCGATGTCATCCTGGGCATGCTCCCGGATGCCCTTGCGTCGGTCGGGTCCAGAGGGGAGAGATCGATCACCAGGACACAGCGGCCGCGCCAACCATCGAAGCGGCCGCCTGCCGCGCCGCCGACGCAGAAGCGCAAGCGGCGCCGCTGGGAGTACGCGAGAACGCAGGATGCCTTCCGACGGTCGCGTGCACGTTGCGTGCGCGGCCTCTTGGATGGCACCCTGCTCCAGCCGCCACCTGCCATCCCTGGTCTGCTGGACTTCTGGGCGGACCTCTTCACCAAGAAGCCCATCTCCACCGCGGGCTTCATTCGTGACCGCCTCCTCCCGCACTCAGAGCCTGTCGCTCTCGAGTGCATATGGGGGCCGGTCACACATGAGGAGGTCGCCGCCGCGTTGCCGCCCAGGGGATCAGCAGCCGGGCCGGACGGCCTTACCCCAGCGGAGTTGCGGCGCCTGCCGCACGAAGTCCTGGTGAAAGTGATGAATCTCTTCCTTCTGGCCCGCGCCCTTCCGGAACGCCTGCTTCGCGCGCGGACGTCCCTTCTCCCGAAAACGGCTGCACCAACATCCCCCGCTGACTTTCGCCCCATTACGGTCTGCTCGGTGTTGGCGCGGACCTTTCACAAGGTTCTCGCGTCACGCCTGATGCGCGCATGTGCTGTGGACGAACGTCAGCGGGCATTCATCCCTCGGGATGGGATGTTGGAAAATACCTTCATCTTGGACACTGCTCTCACCGACGCAGTTCGCTCCTGCCGCTCTGTCTTTGTGGCATCGATCGACGTATCTAAGGCATTCGATTCGGTAGATCATGCTGCCCTTCGCACCGTGCTGAAGGCGCATGGCCTGCCGGATTGCTT
>NW_025729216.1:375000-387500 GCF_021461385.2 Schistocerca piceifrons
GACATCCACCATTGCGCAGATAAGGCACCAATACCCACACATGTCCTATACAACGGTGCACCCAACATCACAATAGTACCTCCTGTCACAGCCCACAAACAATGACCTGAGTCAAAGACACAGGTCTGACACAAGCATAGAATTGGAGCGCCGCCTCTAATAAGCCAAAGGTGCATCCTGACGTGACAAATCTCATCATGTCACAAGCATTCACTTACTATAATCACTATCAACGAACGTGCCGCCCCCGCCCCCCCCCTACACCTTTCCTTACAACAACGTGTAACCTAACCTAACCTATGTTGTACCTTAACCTAACCTATGTTGTGCCTTAACCTAACCCATGTTGTGCCTTAACCTAACCCATGTTGTGCCTTAACCTAACCCATGTTGTGCCTTAACCTAACCCATGTTGTGCCTTAACCTAACCCATGTTGTGCCTTAACCTAACCCATGTTGTGCCTTAACCTAACCCATGTTGTGCCTTAACCTAACCCATGTTGTGCCTTAACCTAACCCATGTTGTGCCTTAACCTAACCCATGTTGTGCTTTAACCTAACCCATGTTGTGCCTTAACCTAACCCATGTTGTGCCTTAACCTAACCCATGTTGTGCCTTAACCTAACCCATGTTGTGCCTTAACCTAACCCATGTTGTGCCTTAACCTAACCCATGTTGTACCTTAACCTAACCCATGTTGTACCTTAACCTAACCCATGTTGTCCCCTAACCTAACCCATGTTGTCCCCTAACCTAACCCATGTTGTCCCCTAACCTAACCCATGTTGTCCCCTAACCTAACCCATGTTGTCCCCTAACCTAACCCATGTTGTCCCCTAACCTAACCCATGTTGTCCCCTAACCTAACCCATGTTGTCCCCTAACCTAACCCATGTTGTCCCCTAACCTAACCCATGTTGTGCCTTAACCTAACCCATGTTGTGCCTTAACCTAACCCATGTTGTCCCCTAACCTAACCCATGTTGTCCCCTAACCTAACCCACGTTGTCCGCTAACGTAACCCACGTTGTCGCCTAAACCTGCTCTGTAATTGTTATACGACTCGTTCAATTAGTGTAGTGTTGCCCACCCGCAACCCTCGCAATATAGTTCGCTACTCGCACTGCCCGCTCCCCTGTGTATCGCTTCATGTTAAACACCTTGCAAGTCTTGCTGACTTTCCACATGCTCCTGCTGTACACTGTAATGTGGATGGCAGCAGGACGTACATGCCGCCCCCCCCCCCACCCCTCCCCACGTCCCCACGTCCCCACCTTGCCCCCTGCCTTCGCAAGCTGGTTGGTGACAAGTTTGCATGTTCAATGCCCTTCGCATGCGACGTACGCAGGCTACGTTGTGGTGCGGCCTGTGTCAACTGTCCGCTGATGTCGTACGCGTGAACCACAATCTGTACTGCACATTCGTCCTTATGTACTGAATGATACATCGTGGCACATGTGTGACCGTACAACGACTGCGCCCAAAAACGGCGGACCATACAGTGCAAATATTGTGCACGCAGCTACGTGTCGTCTCCCTATGAGAGCTGGATTGCAGTGTGGTACGCCATAGAGACGTGTGGGAGGAACGGACGCCGTGGATGGCGATCAGCATGAGCTGTCTGTTGATGTATTCGGACCTAGTCGTCTCTCCTCACACACCGTGATGGCATGGTGCACCGCGTTCCATATCTGCGACATGCTACAGAGGCCGGTTGACAGTCGTTCGAGCAATGGACATCGCATACGTACGGGGGCCACCTTCCACGTATTGTCTAGGCGTGCACATTTTGTTGCGTGTATGTGGGCAGACGTAGTGTGGCGTGACACCTGACACAGGCATGCAATAATCGTTGAAGTTGCAAATGGCGATGGACGCCTGCGTTTTCTGGTGAAGTTACGCAAATGAAGAAATGGTAACCTGTTGTGGTGCGGTTGTTCTTGCTAGGGGTGAATCGGTGATGGCGACGATAGGTTGAGGTACTAACCGGTTGTTCCAGCGATACCCACCATGCCGACGAAACTGAACGGCATCTGGGTGTGAAGCGATACGCGGCGGTGGCTGGGTGGGACCGTCCCCGGCCGGTGAGGGGGCGCCTCCCGGCGTGCTGGCCGCGCGGTGCGTGGGCGCACGCGCTACAGCCGGCTGGTGGGGGCGGCCAGTGGCAGGCGCGCCGGCCGACGGACGCATCAGGCGTCGCAGCTGCGCGCCGGCGCACCCTGCGCGCGGCGCCGTGCGGCCAAAGTAGGTCCTCGCGGGCCCGGTGCGAAGCGCGGTGGACATCTTCAGTGTGCTGGTCCGATTGAGGACTGTGTGCGTTGAGGATGCGCCGCCGCCCGGCGCTCGGCGCCGCGACGCCGTCTGCTGCTCGGTCGCCCCAGCGGTTCTCGCTGGTGGTTTGTATCGCAGCTGTGCGGATGTGTTGGCGCGTGCGCTGTGCTGGGAGAGTTCGCTTCGGCACCCAAGTGGGGCTTTTGTCCTTCTGTGGCGCTGGCGTTGGAGCTGCCGGTCACCGTAGGTGGCGCGTGTTGTCTCCCGCCGGCAATGCCACGACAGCACGCTCCCGGGCCTCTGTCGGCAGCGGCAAGCTCAGTTGGGAGCACGGGTGGTCGCACCGAAAGCGTCTACTCGCCTAACTCCGGGCGATTGCGCCTCTCTCGAACCCGACCAAGTACTTGGGACGGCGCTGCGCGCCGCCGGGACCTGAGAGGGTTTCGAGGTGTATTGTGCAGGGGAGCTCAGCCTCCTCCTGTTTGCAGAATGATTGAGCGGACGCTTGCGTGTTCGCGCGGGCCCCCGTGACACACTCCCGGGCGGCCGGCTGCTCAGCTCTAGTTGACGCAGCTCCCTGGTTGATCCTGCCAGTAGTCATATGCTTGTCTCAAAGATTAAGCCATGCATGTCTCAGTACAAGCCGCATTAAGGTGAAACCGCGAATGGCTCATTAAATCAGTTATGGTTCCTTAGATCGTACCCACGTTACTTGGATAACTGTGGTAATTCTAGAGCTAATACATGCAAACAGAGTCCCGACGCACGGGAAAGCGGTCTGCGTGGCGCCACCTGGGGAAGGTGTGTTGCCTTCCGAAACTGGGTTAAAACCGCCAGGAGACCCTCTGATTCCCGGAAATCTTCAGACTGTCTGAAGTGCTCTGTGGCTCAGAGGAACCTGAGTGGGGCGGGGACCGTAATGTCCTATCCCGTGGCCTTGACGTGGCCCCGGCGCTCAGTAACCCCCTTAGATGGGGTGAAGCTAACACGGGAAGGGCCGTCCATGCATGACGTTAAACGGCTAGCCCTTAACTGGGTGCAATCCTCACTGAACCGCACTGGCCCACCGTGAATTATCAAAAGCGGTGGGTGAGACATGGTCGGCCATGATCCCCCAGTACGTGTGGAGGCCCTCCGGGGAACGTAACTCGGGTTTGAGTGCCGCACCGTCTCGATGATGTCAAACTCCACAACATAAGACCCGGGCCATACCATCATTTTATCACATCATCACTCTCATAACACCTCCGGGCTGTGGAACGGTGAGGGTTGTCGTTGTGTCAAGGAAGGACGTTAAACTCCCGTCACGGTAGGACGTTAAACGCCCCCAACCCAAGGCGAAAGCGAAGGGTGCGTGGCACAGGGGGAGCTGTGTCTGAGGGACTAACCATCTGTCCCTCAACTCGCAGAGCACAAGACCAGCTGGTGCTCTGTATGCCAGCGACGTCGTTTGTCGGCGTGGGACCTCGGCGCGAGTCGGCAAGTGCACTTCGTCGCGCCTGTGGTAAACCGGGGCGTGTTCTGCCAAACCCAGGGGGTGGTGACATCGCCTGGGCCAGGTTAGCTGGGTCCAGACCGTCGAACGACTGGGTGACCGGCCCGCCACCTGAGTAGGAGCGGGTCCTTGGCCTGTAGGTGGGAGCTCGGGCTAGTAGGCGGCGAAGGGCGAGAAGTGCATCCGCTTCTCCGGAGTGCGGGGTGCACTTGCCGAGGAACACTGGGAGAAATCGTCGGTGACGGGGCCACTGAAGGGGACCAGGACACTGGCAACGGTGTGCTGAACTCGGCGGCTCAGAGGTGCCCTTGGCCTAGGGACAAGGTTGGTGGGCGAGCTGCATCTTAGTCCCCCCCCATGCCAGAGGAGCCGGTCCGGGGTTAGAGACGGGCTCCCAACCCCTTTTTCTTCACTTGTCAATCATGGCCGAACCTGAGACAAGTGAATCGTGTGCTTCCGCGAGAGCTTCGATGCTTTCTGTTCCCGACCCATCGGGGCAAATGCAGGATATCGATGAAAGTGTTACGGAGAGACACAACAGAATTACACAGCTGTTGGAGTCCAACGTTAAGAATGGTAAGATCAGTCAAACCGCGATCTTGGCCATAAAAAATGAACTTGCCTCCTGGGCGATTGCTCATGCAAGGCTTGAGGGGCGAGTGGTGGAGCTGCAACGGGAAAACTTTACCCTTAGGAGACAACCGGCTAGGACATGGGCTGGTGTAGTAGCTCAGGCTGCACCCAAGTCCCAGACAACGAGAGAGACAATAGCGAAAGTGGCACAAAAGCCAGACACGGCGGTCTTTTTAAGACCCCTGCCTGGCCAAGACACAAAGAAGGTTCAGGAGATTTTCACGACTGTTATTAACCCAGTAAAGGATAAGATAAAAGTTAATAAAGTAAGGGCAACTAAAAATGTAGTGATTGTGGACGTGGCGACTGAAGAAGATAAAAATAAAATTCTTAATAATCAAAATTTGTGCAAGGCAGTCAAGTGCGAACCCCCAAAGAAGAGGAATCCACTCGTAATAATGTATGATGTACCGGTTACGATGGATAACAATGAACTGTGTAACACGATAAAGAATCAGAATTTCGATGACATGACTAATGAACAATTTACAAATGAATTCAAACTAAAATTTAAGACAGGACCACGAGACAGGCAGACAGTGCATCACGTAGCAGAAGTTACAGGATCTATGTGGAAAAAGCTCACATCTATGGGAAGGATATATGTTGGGTTTCATGCTATTAACGTTAGGGACTACTTGGTGGTGCCTCGCTGCCACAATTGTGGAGATTTAGATCATATCCACAAGTACTGTGACAGGAAGCCGGCTTGCTCCAGATGTGGAGCGGAAGATCACATTAGAAAAAATTGTACAAAATCCGGAATCTGTATCCCATGTACAAAGAGAGGCAAGAAGACCTGCAATGCCTCAGGTAGGAACTGCCCAACTTACAGGATGCTGGAGCAAAGGTTAATTTCAAGGATTGACTATGGCTGAAACCGCAGTTGTGCGCAGGATGCCAAAAAGGAAGTCTCCGGGGAAGAGGCGTAGGGACGCGGCCAGGGCTGTCAAATTTAGGCAATTTTTAACCTTCATTAAAGAAAGAAAAGCAGAAAAAATGGTAGATGTATCCATCCAGACAGATCCGTGTGAAAGGGAAGCAATCGCTCTCCCCTCCCCCCGGAACTCGAGACCGCCAGAAGATCGGGCACCCACAGTCAGGCGTCCTGCAATAGCGGGCCAAACTAAAAGTAACCTCACATCTGTAGGACCAGTCCAAGTCAATGCAATTAGTAGTACAGTAGTTACCCATACCTGTGATCAACCGTTAGTTAAACGTTTAGAGGTGGACCCCATCAGGATCTACCCAAATTTAGAACACGCTTTGCAACTTTCGCGTCTGGAGGAGCCGGCTGTCCTGACCACAGCATTAAGGCATATAGTGAGGGTGGGACACCTGTATGGACGTAAAGTCACCTTCTCGGCCATGGAGGCTGTTGATAGGATACAGTTAAAGACCATGAATCTCCCCACTGACTTCGGCGCCCTGCGTGACCTTGTTCAGAAGGTTTTCCAAAGGAGGAACGAAAAATTCGATTTAGATGAAATTTATAAGCAGGCTGTTCTAGCCAATGGAAGGATAGCTTTTGACTGGAGAAAGACCTTTCCAGAACAATACGTACACACGTACTTCCCATGATGATTAAATTACAAATAGGACAACTTAATGCACATAACAGCCGATTGGTCATGCAGGAGCTACGGAGGGTGGTGGAGGAGATGAGTCTTGACGTACTCTGTCTGCAGGAGCCATACTCTCTTGCGGGGAACATAGCTTTCGCCAGTGTCAGCTGGCAAATAGTATCTTTTGGAGATGATCCTAAAGCCACCACTATAGTTTTAAATAAAGCCATACGAGTCACAGTTTTGGCTCATTTCTCAAACGAACACTGTATTGTGACTGAACTCCAGACTCCAGTCGGGGTCATTCACTTAGTCAATATGTACTTCCAATATGGCGAGGACATCGAGGCCTATTTAGACCATCTATCAAGAGTAACAGCAGCGTTAAGAGGTAGAAAGATAGTGGTGGTGGCAGATGTCAATGCGAAATCCCCCCTGTGGTACAGTGGCACCCGGGACGGCAGAGGGGAGAAGATGGAGGAGACAATAATGTCACTACAATACTTGGTCGCTAATAGAGCCGGGAATCCCCCCACCTACACAGGCGGTGGAGGAGGAGGAACCAACATAGACATAACATTAGTATCACCTAACTTTGCTGGGCATTTGAATAATTGGAAAGTAAGAGACCAAATAACAACGAGTGACCATAATTTAATAACGTTTGAGCTTACAGATAGGGAATGCCACTGGGACATAGGGTGGGAGTTTCAGCTAAACTATAATAAAACTGATTGGGAGCGCCTTGCAAGAGAGTTTGTTCTACCGATATGGCCGGAGGGTGATGAAGACGTCGACAGGCATGCTGTGGAGCTGGTTAGTGCCATCACAAGAGCGGTAAAGGCTGCAGTACCAACTAGGAGGAGGGCTGTCGCGGCCTCCCCGGCACCATGGTCAGCTGAACTAGGGCAGTTGCGTCAGTCGGTTAGGAGGGCGAGGAGGTACTATCAGCGAAGTGTCGTCTGGGAAGAAAAACAGAGATGGCTGGGAGTCTATAGGAATGCCAAGGAGGAGTTCCAGAGGGAGCTCAAAAGGGTAAGGCTGGTAAGTTGGGAGAAGTACGTCCAAAGCCAATTGGCTATAGATCCCTGGGGTATTCCATATAAAATAGTCAGGGAAAAAATTAGGTCACCTATGGTACTATCTACCGTCCGGGATGGGAATCGGATGACTGGGACATGGCAGGAAACTGCTGAAGTCCTTCTCCGGTCCCTACTTCCGGATGACGTGGAAAATGAGGACACAGAAGAACAAGGCCTAATTAGGCAAGCCCAGGTAGAAGAGTACCAAAACAACACCTTGGTGTACCCTTTTTCGGAGAACGAGGTGGCGGAGCACATTAAAGCACTTAAGAGAGGAAAGGCCCCAGGACCAGACGGCATTATAGCGGAGGTGGTACAATACCTCGCTCCTCAACTGGTAGCACCTCTGGCAAGAATCTACAATGAGGCCCTAAGCCTCAAAAGGTTTCCTACCATCTGGAAACAAGCAAATGTAGTAATTATAAAAAAGGGACTGGATAAGGACCCAAAGGAGGTCAAGTCCTACAGACCCATTTGTCTGTTGGATCTGTTGGGAAAATTGCTAGAGAGGCTACTGGCTGACAGGCTGATGGCACACCGAGTGCTTTGTGGAATGAGCAGCAGGCAGTTCGGCTTTAGGCCGGGGCGTTCTGCGTCTGACGCAATCGCCATGGCGGCTGAGGTCTGCGGGTCATCTACACATAAGTATATAGTTGGCATCATGGTGGACATCAGTGGCGCCTTTGACAACCTGTGGTGGCCTTCGCTTTTCTCCCGCTTGCGAGAGAAGGAGTGCCCAGGGCCGCTATATGGCTGTCTTAGGAGCTATTGTGAGGATAGGGAGGTCTGGCTATCATCCCCTAGCGGCAGAGTGGGCAAAAAGATAACAAAGGGGTGTCCACAGGGCTCTGTCCTGGGGCCACTCTTTTGGGATGTCAATATGGAGCCTCTTCTTGAGACCCTGGAGAGCTGTGCAGATGTGCTAGAGGTGATAGCTTACGCGGATGACCTCCTCCTGTTGGTTGGCGGCCGGAGCCGAGAGGAACTAGAACCAAAGATAGAGAGAACCATGACACAACTCTCACAATGGTGCCACAAAACGAAGCAAAAAATAGCACCAAACAAATCGACTTATCTACTCTTAAAGGGCCAATTGGTCAGAAACCCTACAGTTAGGATGGATGGCACGCCAGTTATACGTCGTCGAGAAGCTAGATACTTAGGGCTAATATTAGATGAAAAATGGAGTTTCGGCAGGCATATCGAGGCAACTACACACAGGGCTTTAGAGGTGCTAAATAATCTCATCAACATTGGCCATAGACGTTTTCATCTTCCACCAAGTCTCATCAAATTGTATCATAACACCATCCTGGTTTCCATCGTGGGCTACGGGTCCGGGGTCTGGGCCCACAGGCTCACGAGGGTCGTTCCTGCCATGGCCGTGCGGAGGGTGCAGCGAAACATGATACTTCGTTCAGTGGGGGCATATAGAACATCTCCAGGGGGAGCATTACTAGTACTCATGGGCCTATGCCCCCTTGATGTAAAAATCAGGGAGCAGGCTGCATGGTATTGGGTAAAAAAGGGGAGAATAGAAAAAACAATGGATATAATGGGAGTCAGAGTGGGGGACAAAATTACAATTAGAAGAAGGGGAATGGAACTTTGGCAGGAAATTTGGGATGGGGAAGAGACCGGAAGAAGAACATACCAACTATTACCAAATGTACAGGAAAGACTACAGATGAAACACTTCCAGCCAAGTAAGGGACTGCTGCACTTCCTCACTGGGCATGGCCCGTACCCGGCATATCTTTGCCGGTTCGGGAAAAGAGCGACACCATCGTGTGACTGTGGTGCTGAACTGGGCACACCGGACCATGTGGTCTATGAGTGTCCGCTTTTCGACGACGTAGCACGGGATTTACGAAATTCACTACCTAATACAGACACCTTCCATCTCATTAGGGACGCTACCACCTTCACTATAATTGATAAACTGGCTAGCGAGGTTTCCGCCAAGGTCCTAAGGGAATACAGAAGGGAAATTGAGTAGGTAGGATCACAAATTCTCTAGACACAACGCATCATCCCATTCCGCCGGGGTGCGTACTGGCCGATCGTTAACAACGATCGGGATCCGACGCATCCAGGATTAGGGGGAGGGTGTGACCATACCGACTAGACTATAGCACACTAACTACGACAAATAATAACAATATATACTATGGTTGTAGGAGTAGAGTGTAGGAAATTTTTGTTTCTGTTTTTGACCTGCAGCGATTGTCGGAAGGCCAGCCCGGTGCCAGGGGCACGCCCACTGGGGTTAGCTCGGTGGGCACGGCCATAAAATAGTAGGTTTATATTATATACTGGCACACCTGTAACGCTGCAGGATGTAGATACCAGTAGCAAAGTAGCTTAGAGTTGATAGCCTAACAGTAATCCACATAGATACCTGTAGATAATGTAGTTACCTGTAGATTGAACTAACTTCCTGTAGCTAATAATAGTAATAGAATATAATAGATAAAGGTATATGCTGCTGAAATGTAATTCATAGCAAAATTCGACCCACTAATGTTTTTTAGGTGGTGGGTTAATTATGTATGATATTGGGATTTTAAATAAAGAATTATTTTTTTTTTTTTTAAAAAAAAAAAAAAAAAAAAAAAAAAAAAAAAAAAAAAAAAAAAAAACAGAGTCCCGACCAGAGATGGAAGGGACGCTTTTATTAGATCAAAACCAATCGGTCGGCTCGTCCGGTCCGTTTGCCTTGGTGACTCTGAATAACTTTGGGCTGATCGCACGGTCCTCGTACCGGCGACGCATCTTTCAAATGTCTGCCTTATCAACTGTCGATGGTAGGTTCTGCGCCTACCATGGTTGTAACGGGTAACGGGGAATCAGGGTTCGATTCCGGAGAGGGAGCCTGAGAAACGGCTACCACATCCAAGGAAGGCAGCAGGCGCGCAAATTACCCACTCCCGGCACGGGGAGGTAGTGACGAAAAATAACGATACGGGACTCATCCGAGGCCCCGTAATCGGAATGAGTACACTTTAAATCCTTTAACGAGTATCTATTGGAGGGCAAGTCTGGTGCCAGCAGCCGCGGTAATTCCAGCTCCAATAGCGTATATTAAAGTTGTTGCGGTTAAAAAGCTCGTAGTTGGATTTGTGTCCCACGCTGTTGGTTCACCGCCCGTCGGTGTTTAACTGGCATGTATCGTGGGACGTCCTGCCGGTGGGGCGAGCTGAAGGCGTGCGACCGCCCCGTGCGTGCTCGTGCGTCCCGAGGCGGACCCCGTTGAAATCCTACCAGGGTGCTCTTTATTGAGTGTCTCGGTGGGCCGGCACGTTTACTTTGAACAAATTAGAGTGCTTAAAGCAGGCAAGCCCGCCTGAATACTGTGTGCATGGAATAATGGAATAGGACCTCGGTTCTATTTTGTTGGTTTTCGGAACCCGAGGTAATGATTAATAGGGACAGGCGGGGGCATTCGTATTGCGACGTTAGAGGTGAAATTCTTGGATCGTCGCAAGACGAACAGAAGCGAAAGCATTTGCCAAGTATGTTTTCATTAATCAAGAACGAAAGTTAGAGGTTCGAAGGCGATCAGATACCGCCCTAGTTCTAACCATAAACGATGCCAGCCAGCGATCCGCCGCAGTTCCTCCGATGACTCGGCGGGCAGCCTCCGGGAAACCAAAGCTTTTGGGTTCCGGGGGAAGTATGGTTGCAAAGCTGAAACTTAAAGGAATTGACGGAAGGGCACCACCAGGAGTGGAGCCTGCGGCTTAATTTGACTCAACACGGGAAACCTCACCAGGCCCGGACACCGGAAGGATTGACAGATTGATAGCTCTTTCTTGATTCGGTGGGTGGTGGTGCATGGCCGTTCTTAGTTGGTGGAGCGATTTGTCTGGTTAATTCCGATAACGAACGAGACTCTAGCCTGCTAACTAGTCGCGTGACATCCTTCGTGCTGTCAGCGATTACTTTTCTTCTTAGAGGGACAGGCGGCTTCTAGCCGCACGAGATTGAGCAATAACAGGTCTGTGATGCCCTTAGATGTTCTGGGCCGCACGCGCGCTACACTGAAGGAATCAGCGTGTCTTCCTAGGCCGAAAGGTCGGGGTAACCCGCTGAACCTCCTTCGTGCTAGGGATTGGGGCTTGCAATTGTTCCCCATGAACGAGGAATTCCCAGTAAGCGCGAGTCATAAGCTCGCGTTGATTACGTCCCTGCCCTTTGTACACACCGCCCGTCGCTACTACCGATTGAATGATTTAGTGAGGTCTTCGGACTGGTACGCGGCATTGACTCTGTCGTTGCCGATGCTACCGGAAAGATGACCAAACTTGATCATTTAGAGGAAGTAAAAGTCGTAACAAGGTTTCCGTAGGTGAACCTGCGGAAGGATCATTACCGACTAGACTGCATGTCTTTCGATGTGCGTGTCGTGTCGCGCAACACGCTACCTGTACGGCTCGCAGTAGCCGTGCGCCGCGTGCGGAACCACGCGTGCCTCTCAAAACTAGCGGCAATGTTGTGTGGTACGAGCGCTGAAGCGCTGGAGCGGCTGGCGTGCGGCACCTGGCGCCTGGCGCCGGTTTTGAATGACTTTCGCCCGAGTGCCTGTCCGCTCCGGTGTGGAGCCGTACGACGCCCGTCGGCCGTGAGGCCGTTGGACACAGAACGCTGGAACAGGGGCCGCCACACGCCTCACTCCCGCCTATGCGACCGTCTCGAAAGAGGCGGCGGAAACTGAGAAAAGATCACCCAGGACGGTGGATCACTCGGCTCGTGGGTCGATGAAGAACGCAGCAAATTGCGCGTCGACATGTGAACTGCAGGACACATGAACATCGACGTTTCGAACGCACATTGCGGTCCATGGATTCCGTTCCCGGGCCACGTCTGGCTGAGGGTCGGCTACGTATACTGAAGCGCGCGGCGTTTGCCCCGCTTCGCAGACCTGGGAGTGTCGCGGCCGCCTGTGGGGCCGGCCGCGTCTCCTCAAACGTGCGATGCGCGCCCGTCGCCTGGCGGTTCGCATACCGGTACTTTCTCGGTAGCGTTCACAGCCGGCTGGCGGTGTGGCGTGCGACACCTCGTACAACGACCTCAGAGCAGGCGAGACTACCCGCTGAATTTAAGCATATTACTAAGCGGAGGAAAAGAAACTAACAAGGATTCCCCCAGTAGCGGCGAGCGAACAGGGAAGAGTCCAGCACCGAACCCCGCAGGCTGCCGCCTGTCGTGGCATGTGGTGTTTGGGAGGGTCCACTACCCCGACGCCTCGCGCCGAGCCCAAGTCCAACTTGAATGAGGCCACGGCCCGTAGAGGGTGCCAGGCCCGTAGCGGCCGGTGCGAGCGTCGGCGGGACCTCTCCTTCGAGTCGGGTTGCTTGAGAGTGCAGCTCCAAGTGGGTGGTAAACTCCATCTGAGACTAAATATGACCACGAGACCGATAGCGAACAAGTACCGTGAGGGAAAGTTGAAA
>NW_025729216.1:392500-402500 GCF_021461385.2 Schistocerca piceifrons
TTCCCGCTGTCCCTATACATGAGCCGCGACCTGTACCACTTACGAGCGAGAGACGCGATCGCGTTGCTCACTGTACGGCGTCCGATACCGAGCCATCAGCATGTCGGTCCCCATTCGCGTTGCACTCGCACTCGCACTCGCACTCGCAGTCGCAAAAACGTGGGGCAAATATATTACGCGGAAGAGTTATAACAGACCGAGCCCCACTGCATGGGGGGAGTCTTTGTCACTAATGTACACAGATGGAACATTTTGGACTGGAACCAGATTACCCGTACACACGGCGCTGATTAGTAATCAATGCAGAGCCATCAAATTACAGAATATATATACAACTGTCCGTATACATGCTGAAAGAGTGTGCCCACAATGGGAACCACACGTCAGCCAGACACTCTCATCACGCACCACTCTCTGCTTCTAACGGGCGCACATACAATATGTAAGCACCAGCATGGAACAACATCCAGTGCATCCTCTCCGCCACATTACACAATCCACACTATCACAACCAGACCAGGAGGTCCATGCGGAAAATAGAATATCCCCCCCTTTCGACATCCACCATTGCGCAGATAAGGCACCAATACCCACACATGTCCTATACAACGGTGCACCCAACATCACAATAGTACCTCCTGTCACAGCCCACAAACAATGACCTGAGTCAAAGACACAGGTCTGACACAAGCATAGAATTGGAGCGCCGCCTCTAATAAGCCAAAGGTGCATCCTGACATGACAAATCTCATCATGTCACAAGCATTCACTTACTATAATCACTATCAACGAACGTGCCGCCCCCGCCCCCCCCCCCCTACACCTTTCCTTACAACAACGTGTAACCTAACCTAACCTATGTTGTACCTTAACCTAACCTATGTTGTGCCTTAACCTAACCCATGTTGTGCCTTAACCTAACCCATGTTGTGCCTTAACCTAACCCATGTTGTGCCTTAACCTAACCCATGTTGTGCCTTAACCTAACCCATGTTGTGCCTTAACCTAACCCATGTTGTGCCTTAACCTAACCCATGTTGTGCCTTAACCTAACCCATGTTGTGCCTTAACCTAACCCATGTTGTGCCTTAACCTAACCCATGTTGTGCCTTAACCTAACCCATGTTGTGCCTTAACCTAACCCATGTTGTGCCTTAACCTAACCCATGTTGTGCCTTAACCTAACCCATGTTGTGCCTTAACCTAACCCATGTTGTGCCTTAACCTAACCCATGTTGTACCTTAACCTAACCCATGTTGTACCTTAACCTAACCCATGTTGTACCCTAACCTAACCCATGTTGTCCCCTAACCTAACCCATGTTGTCCCCTAACCTAACCCATGTTGTCCCCTAACCTAACCCATGTTGTCCCCTAACCTAACCCATGTTGTCCCCTAACCTAACCCATGTTGTCCCCTAACCTAACCCATGTTGTCCCCTAACCTAACCCATGTTGTCCCCTAACCTAACCCATGTTGTCCCCTAACCTAACCCACGTTGTCCGCTAACGTAACCCACGTTGTCGCCTAAACCTGCTCTGTAATTGTTATACGACTCGTTCAATTAGTGTAGTGTTGCCCACCCGCAACCCTCGCAATATAGTTCGCTACTCGCACTGCCCGCTCCCCTGTGTATCGCTTCATGTTAAACACCTTGCAAGTCTTGCTGACTTTCCACATGCTCCTGCTGTACACTGTAATGTGGATGGCAGCAGGACGTACATGCCGCCCCCCCCCCCACCCCTCCCCACGTCCCCACGTCCCCACCTTGCCCCCTGCCTTCGCAAGCTGGTTGGTGACAAGTTTGCATGTTCAATGCCCTTCGCATGCGACGTACGCAGGCTACGTTGTGGTGCGGCCTGTGTCAACTGTCCGCTGATGTCGTACGCGTGAACCACAATCTGTACTGCACATTCGTCCTTATGTACTGAATGATACATCGTGGCACATGTGTGACCGTACAACGACTGCGCCCAAAAACGGCGGACCATACAGTGCAAATATTGTGCACGCAGCTACGTGTCGTCTCCCTATGAGAGCTGGATTGCAGTGTGGTACGCCATAGAGACGTGTGGGAGGAACGGACGCCGTGGATGGCGATCAGCATGAGCTGTCTGTTGATGTATTCGGACCTAGTCGTCTCTCCTCACACACCGTGATGGCATGGTGCACCGCGTTCCATATCTGCGACATGCTACAGAGGCCGGTTGACAGTCGTTCGAGCAATGGACATCGCATACGTACGGGGGCCACCTTCCACGTATTGTCTAGGCGTGCACATTTTGTTGCGTGTATGTGGGCAGACGTAGTGTGGCGTGACACCTGACACAGGCATGCAATAATCGTTGAAGTTGCAAATGGCGATGGACGCCTGCGTTTTCTGGTGAAGTTACGCAAATGAAGAAATGGTAACCTGTTGTGGTGCGGTTGTTCTCGCTAGGGGTGAATCGGTGATGGCGACGATAGGTTGAGGTACTAACCGGTTGTTCCAGCGATACCCACCATGCCGACGAAACTGAACGGCATCTGGGTGTGAAGCGATACGCGGCGGTGGCTGGGTGGGACCGTCCCCGGCCGGTGAGGGGGCGCCTCCCGGCGTGCTGGCCGCGCGGTGCGTGGGCGCACGCGCTACAGCCGGCTGGTGGGGGCGGCCAGTGGCAGGCGCGCCGGCCGACGGACGCGGCAGGCGTCGCAGCTGCGCGCCGGCGCACCCTGCGCGCGGCGCCGTGCGGCCAAAGTAGGTCCTCGCGGGCCCGGTGCGAAGCGCGGTGGACATCTTCAGTGTGCTGGTCCGATTGAGGACTGTGTGCGTTGAGGATGCGCCGCCGCCCGGCGCTCGGCGCCGCGACGCCGTCTGCTGCTCGGTCGCCCCAGCGGTTCTCGCTGGTGGTTTGTATCGCAGCTGTGCGGATGTGTTGGCGCGTGCGCTGTGCTGGGAGAGTTCGCTTCGGCACCCAAGTGGGGCTTTTGTCCTTCTGTGGCGCTGGCGTTGGAGCTGCCGGTCACCGTAGGTGGCGCGTGTTGTCTCCCGCCGGCAATGCCACGACAGCACGCTCCCGGGCCTCTGTCGGCAGCGGCAAGCTCAGTTGGGAGCACGGGTGGTCGCACCGAAAGCGTCTACTCGCCTAACTCCGGGCGATTGCGCCTCTCTCGAACCCGACCAAGTACTTGGGACGGCGCTGCGCGCCGCCGGGACCTGAGAGGGTTTCGAGGTGTATTGTGCAGGGGAGCTCAGCCTCCTCCTGTTTGCAGAATGATTGAGCGGACGCTTGCGTGTTCGCGCGGGCCCCCGGGACACACTCCCGGGCGGCCGGCTGCTCAGCTCTAGTTGACGCAGCTCCCTGGTTGATCCTGCCAGTAGTCATATGCTTGTCTCAAAGATTAAGCCATGCATGTCTCAGTACAAGCCGCATTAAGGTGAAACCGCGAATGGCTCATTAAATCAGTTATGGTTCCTTAGATCGTACCCACGTTACTTGGATAACTGTGGTAATTCTAGAGCTAATACATGCAAACAGAGTCCCGACCAGAGATGGAAGGGACGCTTTTATTAGATCAAAACCAATCGGTCGGCTCGTCCGGTCCGTTTGCCTTGGTGACTCTGAATAACTTTGGGCTGATCGCACGGTCCTCGTACCGGCGACGCATCTTTCAAATGTCTGCCTTATCAACTGTCGATGGTAGGTTCTGCGCCTACCATGGTTGTAACGGGTAACGGGGAATCAGGGTTCGATTCCGGAGAGGGAGCCTGAGAAACGGCTACCACATCCAAGGAAGGCAGCAGGCGCGCAAATTACCCACTCCCGGCACGGGGAGGTAGTGACGAAAAATAACGATACGGGACTCATCCGAGGCCCCGTAATCGGAATGAGTACACTTTAAATCCTTTAACGAGTATCTATTGGAGGGCAAGTCTGGTGCCAGCAGCCGCGGTAATTCCAGCTCCAATAGCGTATATTAAAGTTGTTGCGGTTAAAAAGCTCGTAGTTGGATTTGTGTCCCACGCTGTTGGTTCACCGCCCGTCGGTGTTTAACTGGCATGTATCGTGGGACGTCCTGCCGGTGGGGCGAGCTGAAGGCGTGCGACCGCCCCGTGCGTGCTCGTGCGTCCCGAGGCGGACCCCGTTGAAATCCTACCAGGGTGCTCTTTATTGAGTGTCTCGGTGGGCCGGCACGTTTACTTTGAACAAATTAGAGTGCTTAAAGCAGGCAAGCCCGCCTGAATACTGTGTGCATGGAATAATGGAATAGGACCTCGGTTCTATTTTGTTGGTTTTCGGAACCCGAGGTAATGATTAATAGGGACAGGCGGGGGCATTCGTATTGCGACGTTAGAGGTGAAATTCTTGGATCGTCGCAAGACGAACAGAAGCGAAAGCATTTGCCAAGTATGTTTTCATTAATCAAGAACGAAAGTTAGAGGTTCGAAGGCGATCAGATACCGCCCTAGTTCTAACCATAAACGATGCCAGCCAGCGATCCGCCGCAGTTCCTCCGATGACTCGGCGGGCAGCCTCCGGGAAACCAAAGCTTTTGGGTTCCGGGGGAAGTATGGTTGCAAAGCTGAAACTTAAAGGAATTGACGGAAGGGCACCACCAGGAGTGGAGCCTGCGGCTTAATTTGACTCAACACGGGAAACCTCACCAGGCCCGGACACCGGAAGGATTGACAGATTGATAGCTCTTTCTTGATTCGGTGGGTGGTGGTGCATGGCCGTTCTTAGTTGGTGGAGCGATTTGTCTGGTTAATTCCGATAACGAACGAGACTCTAGCCTGCTAACTAGTCGCGTGACATCCTTCGTGCTGTCAGCGATTACTTTTCTTCTTAGAGGGACAGGCGGCTTCTAGCCGCACGAGATTGAGCAATAACAGGTCTGTGATGCCCTTAGATGTTCTGGGCCGCACGCGCGCTACACTGAAGGAATCAGCGTGTCTTCCTAGGCCGAAAGGTCGGGGTAACCCGCTGAACCTCCTTCGTGCTAGGGATTGGGGCTTGCAATTGTTCCCCATGAACGAGGAATTCCCAGTAAGCGCGAGTCATAAGCTCGCGTTGATTACGTCCCTGCCCTTTGTACACACCGCCCGTCGCTACTACCGATTGAATGATTTAGTGAGGTCTTCGGACTGGTACGCGGCATTGACTCTGTCGTTGCCGATGCTACCGGAAAGATGACCAAACTTGATCATTTAGAGGAAGTAAAAGTCGTAACAAGGTTTCCGTAGGTGAACCTGCGGAAGGATCATTACCGACTAGACTGCATGTCTTTCGATGTGCGTGTCGTGTCGCGCAACACGCTACCTGTACGGCTCGCAGTAGCCGTGCGCCGCGTGCGGAACCACGCGTGCCTCTCAAAACTAGCGGCAATGTTGTGTGGTACGAGCGCTGAAGCGCTGGAGCGGCTGGCGTGCGGCACCTGGCGCCTGGCGCCGGTTTTGAATGACTTTCGCCCGAGTGCCTGTCCGCTCCGGTGTGGAGCCGTACGACGCCCGTCGGCCGTGAGGCCGTTGGACACAGAACGCTGGAACAGGGGCCGCCACACGCCTCACTCCCGCCTATGCGACCGTCTCGAAAGAGGCGGCGGAAACTGAGAAAAGATCACCCAGGACGGTGGATCACTCGGCTCGTGGGTCGATGAAGAACGCAGCAAATTGCGCGTCGACATGTGAACTGCAGGACACATGAACATCGACGTTTCGAACGCACATTGCGGTCCATGGATTCCGTTCCCGGGCCACGTCTGGCTGAGGGTCGGCTACGTATACTGAAGCGCGCGGCGTTTGCCCCGCTTCGCAGACCTGGGAGTGTCGCGGCCGCCTGTGGGGCCGGCCGCGTCTCCTCAAACGTGCGATGCGCGCCCGTCGCCTGGCGGTTCGCATACCGGTACTTTCTCGGTAGCGTGCACAGCCGGCTGGCGGTGTGGCGTGCGACACCTCGTACAACGACCTCAGAGCAGGCGAGACTACCCGCTGAATTTAAGCATATTACTAAGCGGAGGAAAAGAAACTAACAAGGATTCCCCCAGTAGCGGCGAGCGAACAGGGAAGAGTCCAGCACCGAACCCCGCAGGCTGCCGCCTGTCGTGGCATGTGGTGTTTGGGAGGGTCCACTACCCCGACGCCTCGCGCCGAGCCCAAGTCCAACTTGAATGAGGCCACGGCCCGTAGAGGGTGCCAGGCCCGTAGCGGCCGGTGCGAGCGTCGGCGGGACCTCTCCTTCGAGTCGGGTTGCTTGAGAGTGCAGCTCCAAGTGGGTGGTAAACTCCATCTGAGACTAAATATGACCACGAGACCGATAGCGAACAAGTACCGTGAGGGAAAGTTGAAAAGAACTTTGAAGAGAGAGTTCAAAAGTACGTGAAACCGTTCTGGGGTAAACGTGAGAAGTCCGAAAGGTCGAACGGGTGAGATTCACGCCCATCCGGCCACTGGCCTCCGCCCTCGGCAGATGGGGCCGGCCGCCCGCGCGGAGCAATCCGCGGCGGGGTCGTGTCCGGTTGCCTTTCCACTCGCCGCGGGGTGGGGCCGTTCCGGTGTGCGGTGGGCCGCACTTCTCCCCTAGTAGGACGTCGCGACCCGCTGGGTGCCGGCCTACGGCCCGGGTGCGCAGCCTGTCCTTCCGCGGGCCTCGGTTCGCGTCTGTTGGGCAGAGCCCCGGTGTCCTGGCTGGCTGCCCGGCGGTATATCTGGAGGAGTCGATTCGCCCCTTTGGGCGCTCGGGCTCCCGGCAAGCGCGCGCGGTTCTTCCCGGATGACGGACCTACCTGGCCTGGCCCCGGACCCGCGCCGCTGTTGGCTCGGGATGCTCTCGGGCGGAATAATCGCTCCCGTCAGCGGCGCTTCAGCTTTGGACAATTTCACGACCCGTCTTGAAACACGGACCAAGGAGTCTAACATGTGCGCGAGTCATTGGGCTGTACGAAACCTAAAGGCGTAATGAAAGTGAAGGTCTCGCCTTGCGCGGGCCGAGGGAGGATGGGGCTTCCCCGCCCTTCACGGGGCGGCGGCCTCCGCACTCCCGGGGCGTCTCGTCCTCATTGCGAGGTGAGGCGCACCTAGAGCGTACACGTTGGGACCCGAAAGATGGTGAACTATGCCTGGCCAGGACGAAGTCAGGGGAAACCCTGATGGAGGTCCGTAGCGATTCTGACGTGCAAATCGATCGTCGGAGCTGGGTATAGGGGCGAAAGACTAATCGAACCATCTAGTACCTGGTTCCCTCCGAAGTTTCCCTCAGGATAGCTGGTGCTCGTACGAGTCTCATCCGGTAAAGCGAATGATTAGAGGCCTTGGGGCCGAAACGACCTCAACCTATTCTCAAACTTTAAATGGGTGAGATCTCCGGCTTGCTTGATATGCTGAAGCCGCGAGCAAACGACTCGGATCGGAGTGCCAAGTGGGCCACTTTTGGTAAGCAGAACTGGCGCTGTGGGATGAACCAAACGCCGAGTTAAGGCGCCCGAATCGACGCTAATGGGAAACCATGAAAGGCGTTGGTTGCTTAAGACAGCAGGACGGTGGCCATGGAAGTCGGAATCCGCTAAGGAGTGTGTAACAACTCACCTGCCGAAGCAACTAGCCCTGAAAATGGATGGCGCTGAAGCGTCGTGCCTATACTCGGCCGTCAGTCTGGCAGTCATGGCCGGTCCTTGCGGCCGGCCGCGAAGCCCTGACGAGTAGGAGGGTCGCGGCGGTGGGCGCAGAAGGGTCTGGGCGTGAGCCTGCCTGGAGCCGCCGTCGGTGCAGATCTTGGTGGTAGTAGCAAATACTCCAGCGAGGCCCTGGAGGGCTGACGCGGAGAAGGGTTTCGTGTGAACAGCCGTTGCACACGAGTCAGTCGATCCTAAGCCCTAGGAGAAATCCGATGTTGATGGGGGCCGTCATAGCATGATGCGCTTTGTGCTGGCCCCCGTTGGGCGAAAGGGAATCCGGTTCCTATTCCGGAACCCGGCAGCGGAACCGATACAAGTCGGGCCCCTCTTTTAGAGATGCTCGTCGGGGTAACCCAAAAGGACCCGGAGACGCCGTCGGGAGATCGGGGAAGAGTTTTCTTTTCTGCATGAGCGTTCGAGTTCCCTGGAATCCTCTAGCAGGGAGATAGGGTTTGGAACGCGAAGAGCACCGCAGTTGCGGCGGTGTCCCGATCTTCCCCTCGGACCTTGAAAATCCGGGAGAGGGCCACGTGGAGGTGTCGCGCCGGTTCGTACCCATATCCGCAGCAGGTCTCCAAGGTGAAGAGCCTCTAGTCGATAGAATAATGTAGGTAAGGGAAGTCGGCAAATTGGATCCGTAACTTCGGGATAAGGATTGGCTCTGAGGATCGGGGCGTGTCGGGCTTGGTCGGGAAGTGGGTCAGCGCTAACGTGCCGGGCCTGGGCGAGGTGAGTGCCGTAGGGGTGCCGGTAAGTGCGGGCGTTTAGCGCGGGCGTGGTCTGCTCTCGCCGTTGGTCGGCCTCGTGCTGGCCGGCGGTGCAGGATGCGCGCGCCTGCGCGGCGTTCGCGCCCCGGTGCTTCAACCTGCGTGCAGGATCCGAGCTCGGTCCCGTGCCTTGGCCTCCCACGGATCTTCCTTGCTGCGAGGCCGCGTCCGCCTTAGCGTGCTCCTCCGGGGGCGCGCGGGTGCGCGGATTCTCTTCGGCCGCCATTCAACGATCAACTCAGAACTGGCACGGACTGGGGGAATCCGACTGTCTAATTAAAACAAAGCATTGCGATGGCCCTAGCGGGTGTTGACGCAATGTGATTTCTGCCCAGTGCTCTGAATGTCAACGTGAAGAAATTCAAGCAAGCGCGGGTAAACGGCGGGAGTAACTATGACTCTCTTAAGGCATAGTTACTGGGCAAGTGAAACGCAATACATGGGCCATGCCCTCTTAGCCTCTCCTTGCCTGCGGCTTCCCCCCTTCCCGTGGGCCCGCCGATACGCCAGTCCTTGATAGGACTGGTAAGCAGAGTGGAAGTCCGCACTTGGGGCTTTGGGGGGTTACCAGCCCTCCATCGCAAAACCCTTAATGTTGGGACAACAAGAGAAGAAAACACGGGTACCGGGCCTTCCGCTGAAGGACCCGGCCCAACAGTCCCAACTGCTAGCCTGCCAACCCGCCCTGAAGTAGAGCAGGCCGTGGAGCCATGGTTCCACTGCAGCATTTGCAGCCGTGCCTTCCGCAGCAAGATCGGGCTCGGACAACACCGCCGCCGCGCCCATCCGGAAGCGGCAAATGCGGAGATAACAACCGATAGGAAGAGAGCTCGGTGGGCGGAAGAAGAAATGCGGGAGCTCGCCCTGGCGGAGGCTAGGCTTCTCTGTGCCAGTGACTCCAAAGTCCTCTTTGCAAACCAGGAGCTTCTACCCCTGTTTCCGCACCGTACCCTGGATGCCATCAAGTGCAGGAGGAGGACGGTGGCACACAGGACGATGATGCGGGAATACGTAGAGGAGCTGAGGCGGGAACAACAGACGCAGCATGGTCTGCGCCATTCACCCGTCCCGGAGTCGCTGCCGGAGGGGCCACCCTCTCCGCCGGAGCTTGAGCGCCCGCCACAAACATCTATAGTCGACGAAGCTATATGGAGGCACCTCGCCGGCCTGCCGCGGTCGGCCGCGCGCTTCTCGGCCCTGGACGACCTTGCGTGTTTGGGGCCGGGTACGCCGTTGGCAGTGGTCGCGGCTGGGCTGCCTGAGGCCCTCCGTGCTGTCGGCTCTGAGGAAGCAGGAGCAAGGAAGAGGAAGACGTTGCGCCCGCCATCCAAGCAGCGGTCTGGTGGTGGCCCTCCGCTCTCCAAGCGGAAGCGCCGCCGGTGGGAATATGCCAGATGTCAGGATGCCTTCAGGAAGAATCGCGCGCGCTGCGTGCGTGGCCTCCTGGATGGCACCCTGCTCCAGCCGCCGTCGACCATCCCGGGGCTGGTGGACTTCTGGCGCAGCCTCTTCACGACAGAGCCACCTTCCAACGCTGGCTCCATTCCCGACCGGCTTCTCCCGCGCTCGGAGTCTGTTGACT
>NW_025729216.1:407500-412500 GCF_021461385.2 Schistocerca piceifrons
CCGATACCGAGCCATCAGCATGTCGGTCCCCATTCGCGTTGCACTCGCACTCGCACTCGCACTCGCAGTCGCAAAAACGTGGGGCAAATATATTACGCGGAAGAGTTATAACAGACCGAGCCCCACTGCATGGGGGGAGTCTTTGTCACTAATGTACACAGATGGAACATTTTGGACTGGAACCAGATTACCCGTACACACGGCGCTGATTAGTAATCAATGCAGAGCCATCAAATTACAGAATATATATACAACTGTCCGTATACATGCTGAAAGAGTGTGCCCACAATGGGAACCACACGTCAGCCAGACACTCTCATCACGCACCACTCTCTGCTTCTAACGGGCGCACATACAATATGTAAGCACCAGCATGGAACAACATCCAGTGCATCCTCTCCGCCACATTACACAATCCACACTATCACAACCAGACCAGGAGGTCCATGCGGAAAATAGAATATCCCCCCCTTTCGACATCCACCATTGCGCAGATAAGGCACCAATACCCACACATGTCCTATACAACGGTGCACCCAACATCACAATAGTACCTCCTGTCACAGCCCACAAACAATGACCTGAGTCAAAGACACAGGTCTGACACAAGCATAGAATTGGAGCGCCGCCTCTAATAAGCCAAAGGTGCATCCTGACGTGACAAATCTCATCATGTCACAAGCATTCACTTACTATAATCACTATCAACGAACGTGCCGCCCCCGCCCCCCCCCCCTACACCTTTCCTTACAACAACGTGTAACCTAACCTAACCTATGTTGTACCTTAACCTAACCTATGTTGTGCCTTAACCTAACCCATGTTGTGCCTTAACCTAACCCATGTTGTGCCTTAACCTAACCCATGTTGTGCCTTAACCTAACCCATGTTGTGCCTTAACCTAACCCATGTTGTGCCTTAACCTAACCCATGTTGTGCCTTAACCTAACCCATGTTGTGCCTTAACCTAACCCATGTTGTGCCTTAACCTAACCCATGTTGTGCCTTAACCTAACCCATGTTGTGCCTTAACCTAACCCATGTTGTGCCTTAACCTAACCCATGTTGTACCTTAACCTAACCCATGTTGTACCTTAACCTAACCCATGTTGTACCCTAACCTAACCCATGTTGTCCCCTAACCTAACCCATGTTGTCCCCTAACCTAACCCATGTTGTCCCCTAACCTAACCCATGTTGTCCCCTAACCTAACCCATGTTGTCCCCTAACCTAACCCATGTTGTCCCCTAACCTAACCCATGTTGTCCCCTAACCTAACCCATGTTGTCCCCTAACCTAACCCATGTTGTCCCCTAACCTAACCCATGTTGTCCCCTAACCTAACCCATGTTGTGCCTTAACCTAACCCATGTTGTGCCTTAACCTAACCCATGTTGTCCCCTAACCTAACCCATGTTGTCCCCTAACCTAACCCATGTTGTCCCCTAACCTAACCCACGTTGTCCGCTAACGTAACCCACGTTGTCGCCTAAACCTGCTCTGTAATTGTTATACGACTCGTTCAATTAGTGTAGTGTTGCCCACCCGCAACCCTCGCAATATAGTTCGCTACTCGCACTGCCCGCTCCCCTGTGTATCGCTTCATGTTAAACACCTTGCAAGTCTTGCTGACTTTCCACATGCTCCTGCTGTACACTGTAATGTGGATGGCAGCAGGACGTACATGCCGCCCCCCCCCCCCCACCCCTCCCCACGTCCCCACGTCCCCACCTTGCCCCCTGCCTTCGCAAGCTGGTTGGTGACAAGTTTGCATGTTCAATGCCCTTCGCATGCGACGTACGCAGGCTACGTTGTGGTGCGGCCTGTGTCAACTGTCCGCTGATGTCGTACGCGTGAACCACAATCTGTACTGCACATTCGTCCTTATGTACTGAATGATACATCGTGGCACATGTGTGACCGTACAACGACTGCGCCCAAAAACGGCGGACCATACAGTGCAAATATTGTGCACGCAGCTACGTGTCGTCTCCCTATGAGAGCTGGATTGCAGTGTGGTACGCCATAGAGACGTGTGGGAGGAACGGACGCCGTGGATGGCGATCAGCATGAGCTGTCTGTTGATGTATTCGGACCTAGTCGTCTCTCCTCACACACCGTGATGGCATGGTGCACCGCGTTCCATATCTGCGACATGCTACAGAGGCCGGTTGACAGTCGTTCGAGCAATGGACATCGCATACGTACGGGGGCCACCTTCCACGTATTGTCTAGGCGTGCACATTTTGTTGCGTGTATGTGGGCAGACGTAGTGTGGCGTGACACCTGACACAGGCATGCAATAATCGTTGAAGTTGCAAATGGCGATGGACGCCTGCGTTTTCTGGTGAAGTTACGCAAATGAAGAAATGGTAACCTGTTGTGGTGCGGTTGTTCTCGCTAGGGGTGAATCGGTGATGGCGACGATAGGTTGAGGTACTAACCGGTTGTTCCAGCGATACCCACCATGCCGACGAAACTGAACGGCATCTGGGTGTGATGCGATACGCGGCGGTGGCTGGGTGGGACCGTCCCCGGCCGGTGAGGGGGCGCCTCCCGGCGTGCTGGCCGCGCGGTGCGTGGGCGCACGCGCTACAGCCGGCTGGTGGGGGCGGCCAGTGGCAGGCGCGCCGGCCGACGGACGCGGCAGGCGTCGCAGCTGCGCGCCGGCGCACCCTGCGCGCGGCGCCGTGCGGCCAAAGTAGGTCCTCGCGGGCCCGGTGCGAAGCGCGGTGGACATCTTCAGTGTGCTGGTCCGATTGAGGACTGTGTGCGTTGAGGATGCGCCGCCGCCCGGCGCTCGGCGCCGCGACGCCGTCTGCTGCTCGGTCGCCCCAGCGGTTCTCGCTGGTGGTTTGTATCGCAGCTGTGCGGATGTGTTGGCGCGTGCGCTGTGCTGGGAGAGTTCGCTTCGGCACCCAAGTGGGGCTTTTGTCCTTCTGTGGCGCTGGCGTTGGAGCTGCCGGTCACCGTAGGTGGCGCGTGTTGTCTCCCGCCGGCAATGCCACGACAGCACGCTCCCGGGCCTCTGTCGGCAGCGGCAAGCTCAGTTGGGAGCACGGGTGGTCGCACCGAAAGCGTCTACTCGCCTAACTCCGGGCGATTGCGCCTCTCTCGAACCCGACCAAGTACTTGGGACGGCGCTGCGCGCCGCCGGGACCTGAGAGGGTTTCGAGGTGTATTGTGCAGGGGAGCTCAGCCTCCTCCTGTTTGCAGAATGATTGAGCGGACGCTTGCGTGTTCGCGCGGGCCCCCGGGACACACTCCCGGGCGGCCGGCTGCTCAGCTCTAGTTGACGCAGCTCCCTGGTTGATCCTGCCAGTAGTCATATGCTTGTCTCAAAGATTAAGCCATGCATGTCTCAGTACAAGCCGCATTAAGGTGAAACCGCGAATGGCTCATTAAATCAGTTATGGTTCCTTAGATCGTACCCACGTTACTTGGATAACTGTGGTAATTCTAGAGCTAATACATGCAAACAGAGTCCCGACCAGAGATGGAAGGGACGCTTTTATTAGATCAAAACCAATCGGTCGGCTCGTCCGGTCCGTTTGCCTTGGTGACTCTGAATAACTTTGGGCTGATCGCACGGTCCTCGTACCGGCGACGCATCTTTCAAATGTCTGCCTTATCAACTGTCGATGGTAGGTTCTGCGCCTACCATGGTTGTAACGGGTAACGGGGAATCAGGGTTCGATTCCGGAGAGGGAGCCTGAGAAACGGCTACCACATCCAAGGAAGGCAGCAGGCGCGCAAATTACCCACTCCCGGCACGGGGAGGTAGTGACGAAAAATAACGATACGGGACTCATCCGAGGCCCCGTAATCGGAATGAGTACACTTTAAATCCTTTAACGAGTATCTATTGGAGGGCAAGTCTGGTGCCAGCAGCCGCGGTAATTCCAGCTCCAATAGCGTATATTAAAGTTGTTGCGGTTAAAAAGCTCGTAGTTGGATTTGTGTCCCACGCTGTTGGTTCACCGCCCGTCGGTGTTTAACTGGCATGTATCGTGGGACGTCCTGCCGGTGGGGCGAGCTGAAGGCGTGCGACCGCCCCGTGCGTGCTCGTGCGTCCCGAGGCGGACCCCGTTGAAATCCTACCAGGGTGCTCTTTATTGAGTGTCTCGGTGGGCCGGCACGTTTACTTTGAACAAATTAGAGTGCTTAAAGCAGGCAAGCCCGCCTGAATACTGTGTGCATGGAATAATGGAATAGGACCTCGGTTCTATTTTGTTGGTTTTCGGAACCCGAGGTAATGATTAATAGGGACAGGCGGGGGCATTCGTATTGCGACGTTAGAGGTGAAATTCTTGGATCGTCGCAAGACGAACAGAAGCGAAAGCATTTGCCAAGTATGTTTTCATTAATCAAGAACGAAAGTTAGAGGTTCGAAGGCGATCAGATACCGCCCTAGTTCTAACCATAAACGATGCCAGCCAGCGATCCGCCGCAGTTCCTCCGATGACTCGGCGGGCAGCCTCCGGGAAACCAAAGCTTTTGGGTTCCGGGGGAAGTATGGTTGCAAAGCTGAAACTTAAAGGAATTGACGGAAGGGCACCACCAGGAGTGGAGCCTGCGGCTTAATTTGACTCAACACGGGAAACCTCACCAGGCCCGGACACCGGAAGGATTGACAGATTGATAGCTCTTTCTTGATTCGGTGGGTGGTGGTGCATGGCCGTTCTTAGTTGGTGGAGCGATTTGTCTGGTTAATTCCGATAACGAACGAGACTCTAGCCTGCTAACTAGTCGCGTGACATCCTTCGTGCTGTCAGCGATTACTTTTCTTCTTAGAGGGACAGGCGGCTTCTAGCCGCACGAGATTGAGCAATAACAGGTCTGTGATGCCCTTAGATGTTCTGGGCCGCACGCGCGCTACACTGAAGGAATCAGCGTGTCTTCCTAGGCCGAAAGGTCGGGGTAACCCGCTGAACCTCCTTCGTGCTAGGGATTGGGGCTTGCAATTGTTCCCCATGAACGAGGAATTCCCAGTAAGCGC
>NW_025729216.1:427500-430000 GCF_021461385.2 Schistocerca piceifrons
CACTTACTATAATCACTATCAACGAACGTGCCGCCCCCGCCCCCCCCCCCCTACACCTTTCCTTACAACAACGTGTAACCTAACCTAACCTATGTTGTGCCTTAACCTAACCCATGTTGTGCCTTAACCTAACCCATGTTGTGCCTTAACCTAACCCATGTTGTGCCTTAACCTAACCCATGTTGTGCCTTAACCTAACCCATGTTGTGCCTTAACCTAACCCATGTTGTGCCTTAACCTAACCCATGTTGTGCCTTAACCTAACCCATGTTGTGCCTTAACCTAACCCATGTTGTGCCTTAACCTAACCCATGTTGTGCCTTAACCTAACCCATGTTGTGCCTTAACCTAACCCATGTTGTGCCTTAACCTAACCCATGTTGTGCCTTAACCTAACCCATGTTGTGCCTTAACCTAACCCATGTTGTGCCTTAACCTAACCCATGTTGTACCTTAACCTAACCCATGTTGTACCTTAACCTAACCCATGTTGTACCTTAACCTAACCCATGTTGTACCTTAACCTAACCCATGTTGTACCTTAACCTAACCCATGTTGTACCTTAACCTAACCCATGTTGTACCCTAACCTAACCCATGTTGTCCCCTAACCTAACCCATGTTGTCCCCTAACCTAACCCATGTTGTCCCCTAACCTAACCCATGTTGTCCCCTAACCTAACCCATGTTGTCCCCTAACCTAACCCATGTTGTCCCCTAACCTAACCCATGTTGTCCCCTAACCTAACCCATGTTGTCCCCTAACCTAACCCATGTTGTCCCCTAACCTAACCCATGTTGTCCCCTAACCTAACCCATGTTGTCCCCTAACCTAACCCATGTTGTCCCCTAACCTAACCCATGTTGTGCCTTAACCTAACCCATGTTGTGCCTTAACCTAACCCATGTTGTCCCCTAACCTAACCCATGTTGTCCCCTAACCTAACCCATGTTGTCCCCTAACCTAACCCACGTTGTCCGCTAACGTAACCCACGTTGTCGCCTAAACCTGCTCTGTAATTGTTATACGACTCGTTCAATTAGTGTAGTGTTGCCCACCCGCAACCCTCGCAATATAGTTCGCTACTCGCACTGCCCGCTCCCCTGTGTATCGCTTCATGTTAAACACCTTGCAAGTCTTGCTGACTTTCCACATGCTCCTGCTGTACACTGTAATGTGGATGGCAGCAGGACGTACATGCCGCCCCCCCCCCCACCCCTCCCCACGTCCCCACGTCCCCACCTTGCCCCCTGCCTTCGCAAGCTGGTTGGTGACAAGTTTGCATGTTCAATGCCCTTCGCATGCGACGTACGCAGGCTACGTTGTGGTGCGGCCTGTGTCAACTGTCCGCTGATGTCGTACGCGTGAACCACAATCTGTACTGCACATTCGTCCTTATGTACTGAATGATACATCGTGGCACATGTGTGACCGTACAACGACTGCGCCCAAAAACGGCGGACCATACAGTGCAAATATTGTGCACGCAGCTACGTGTCGTCTCCCTATGAGAGCTGGATTGCAGTGTGGTACGCCATAGAGACGTGTGGGAGGAACGGACGCCGTGGATGGCGATCAGCATGAGCTGTCTGTTGATGTATTCGGACCTAGTCGTCTCTCCTCACACACCGTGATGGCATGGTGCACCGCGTTCCATATCTGCGACATGCTACAGAGGCCGGTTGACAGTCGTTCGAGCAATGGACATCGCATACGTACGGGGGCCACCTTCCACGTATTGTCTAGGCGTGCACATTTTGTTGCGTGTATGTGGGCAGACGTAGTGTGGCGTGACACCTGACACAGGCATGCAATAATCGTTGAAGTTGCAAATGGCGATGGACGCCTGCGTTTTCTGGTGAAGTTACGCAAATGAAGAAATGGTAACCTGTTGTGGTGCGGTTGTTCTCGCTAGGGGTGAATCGGTGATGGCGACGATAGGTTGAGGTACTAACCGGTTGTTCCAGCGATACCCACCATGCCGACGAAACTGAACGGCATCTGGGTGTGAAGCGATACGCGGCGGTGGCTGGGTGGGACCGTCCCCGGCCGGTGAGGGGGCGCCTCCCGGCGTGCTGGCCGCGCGGTGCGTGGGCGCACGCGCTACAGCCGGCTGGTGGGGGCGGCCAGTGGCAGGCGCGCCGGCCGACGGACGCGGCAGGCGTCGCAGCTGCGCGCCGGCGCACCCTGCGCGCGGCGCCGTGCGGCCAAAGTAGGTCCTCGCGGGCCCGGTGCGAAGCGCGGTGGACATCTTCAGTGTGCTGGTCCGATTGAGGACTGTGTGCGTTGAGGATGCGCCGCCGCCCGGCGCTCGGCGCCGCGACGCCGTCTGCTGCTCGGTCGCCCCAGCGGTTCTCGCTGGTGGTTTGTATCGCAGCTGTGCGGATGTGTTGGCGCGTGCGCTGTGCTGGGAGAGTTCGCTTCGGCACCCAAGTGGGGCTTTTGTCCTTCTGTGGCGCTGGCGTTGGAGCTGCCGGTCACCGTAGGTGGCGCGTGTTG
>NW_025729216.1:437500-442500 GCF_021461385.2 Schistocerca piceifrons
AACAATAAAAATTAATTTAGAAAAAACCGTTCCCACAGTATTTGTGAAACCAAAGAAAGGTGAAGACGTACGGAAGGTAAAAGAAAGATTTGAAAAGAGTGTGAATCCCAGGATTGATAAAATAAAAATAAATCAAGTTAGGACAACTAAAAACATACTGATAGTGGAACTAGCCTCTCCTGAGGATAGTGAAAAATTAATAAATAACCCAAAAGTGAAGGAGAACTTTACATGTGAAAAACCGAGAAAACGAAGACCCCTTATGATGTTATATGATGTCCCCTCGTATATGACAGTTGACGATGTCACGGACTGTGTATACGAACAGAATTTTGAAGACAAAATGACTCGAGAAGAGTTCCTGGAAAAATTCAAGCCAAGATTTAAGGCAGGCCCGCGAGACAGATCAACTGTACACCACGCGGTGGAGATAGCCCCCGACCTCAGAAAAGAAATAATTAAGACGAACAGACTGTACATAGGGTACAATGCGATACCCACGAAGGATTATACGGCACTGGCCAAATGTTCCAAGTGCCAGGATTATGGCCATGTGGCAAAATACTGCACATTTGAAGCACCAGTATGCCACAACTGTGGAGAGGACGGTCATGACAAAAGGAATTGTAAACAAACACCTGTCTGCATCCCCTGTAAATACAGGAAGAGAACCTGTCACACTCCAGGGAAGGAGTGCCTAACGTATAAATTACTGATCCAAAGACTGATACAAAGAACCGATTATGGCGACTAGCTATAACATAACAAAACACAAATCACCAAGTAAGTCGCTAAGGGATGCGAATAGGTGGAGAAAATTAAGATTATCTCATCTGTCCTTGGACGATTGTACTGGGGTGGAGGGGAGGTCTTATACTGTTACAGGTGCACCAGAGCAGCGCGAGATGGCGGCTTCCTCCTCCCGGGCGGGGTCTGTCCTGGTCCTCGGGAAGGGGCAACTGGTGACGGCGGCTGCCGAGGCGACGGAGGGAAGTGTGTGCACACTCCCAACTCCACCGGTGCAGCTGCTGACGCCGGACCCCTCCTGCCGGGCCGAGACCGCCCCGGCTGCTGGGGGATGCCCGCCGCCTACGGCGACCACAGAGGCGAAAGAGGGGAGTATTTATACTCTCCCAGTTCCATTGGTGCAGCCAGAAATGACGGAAGCCTCCTGCCAAGCCGGGTCCTTCCTGGCGGCCAGCAGGCGGCCTCCAACCAAAATGGCCGAGGAGGTGGAGGAGGGGAGTACTTATACACTCCCAGTCCCACCAGTGCGGCCACCGACAGCCGACTTCTCCTGCCAAGCCGGGTCCTTCCTGGCTAGGAGAAGTCTACCAGCTTCATTTATGAAGGCAGAGGAAGGTGCGGCGCGAGACTCCCGTTTGGCTGGGGTTCCCCTAGCCTTGGAGACGACGCCGCTGGTGACTCTAGCAGAAGACACCGAAAATTGTCATTCAATAGTCAGTGTGCATGAAGTAGATAATAAACAATTAACTCTTGGTGATGGTTCTTTGGGATTAAAAGTAGATAACAAAACTGTAGGAGAACTAGCTGGTGATGGCTCTGTAACTGTAAATACACCTAAATACAACACATGCCCGCCAGGGAACATATACAATATTTGTAGTGAAACATTGCAGCTTGGTAGGTTGGAGAACCAGACATTAATGATGGCTGCTCTGAGGCAGTTGGTCAGAGCTGGGCACCCGAGAGGGAACAAGATCACATTTCCAACTCTGGAGGATGTAGACTGCGTCCAGCTAGCGGCGGTGAATATTCCCCATGACTATGAACAATTAAAAGAACTAGTCACTAAAGTATACGAGAGGCGGGGAAGGAAATTTGATCTTACGAAGACATATAATGAACTTGTCAAGATGTACGGGAGAATAACATATGACCCTGCTCAGACCTGGCCGAATAGCATGGTATATACCAAATATCCGGACGATTATTAAGTGCTACCAAGTCAATGCAATGAAAAGCTCCCTAGTCATGCAAGAGCTGTGTAGGCTTTCTGAAGAAAACAAAATAGATGTAGTACTAATACAAGAACCAAGTACTGCCTCTGGGAGATCCTTGGGCTTTCCCGTTACAGCACAAGTAATAACATTTGGACAGAGTCCAATGACAGCTGTAGTCATTCTCAACAATACGATAAAAACCACAGTGCTAACACAATTCTGTACAGAACACATAATAGTCGTAGAAATAAATCACCTAAACTCGTTTTGGTACCTGATAAATATCTATTGTCAGTTTCGTGATCCAATTGACATCTACTTAAGGCAGCTTATTACCATATTGAGAGCCCTACAAGGGAAGTCAATCATAATCTCGATGGACAGTAATGCTAAGTCCCCTCTCTGGTATAGCCGAACACAGGACCCAAGGGGCATTGCCCTTGAGGATGTTATTATGGAATTTAATTTAAATGTAGCAAATCTCCCCGGCAATCCTCCTACTTATAGGAGTAGAGCTGGGGCAGCTTCACATATTGATGTAACGTTAAGCTCCATTAATATCGCAAACAAAATTCATGATTGGCATGTATTAGAAAACCATACAACAAGCGATCATAACACTATTGAATTTACATTGGTACATGAAATACAACAGGCACCAGAGAGGTGGACCATGCAACTTGATTACGGGAGAGCCAATTGGGATCTCCTAGAGGCGGAATTTAACCCTCCAGAGTTGGAAGACGAAGACATCGACATAGAAGAGGCCGTTGGGGCATTAACAGCATCAATCAGGGCGGCTGTCGCCGTGGCAATACCGATGAGAAGGCGTCTCATCCGTAAGATGACTTCTCCATGGACTCCAGAGCTGACTGGGCTCCGGCAGTCTATGAGAAGAGCGCGCCGCAATTACCAAAGGTCTTTCACCATGGAGGAAAGACAATATCACCTCAATATATACAGACAGAAGAAAAGCATATTTAAAGAAACCTTACTCCAACATCGTCAACAGAGTTGGGAAGATTTCGTAACGTCTCACTTGGCTCTTGATCCATGGGGTACACCGTACAAAATAATATGTGAAAAGATACATTCACCAATGCATCTCTCTACTGTGACAATAGGAGACTCGGACCAGATGACGACCAACTGGCTGGAAACGGCCGAGGAGCTACTTCGTGCGCTCCTACCTGACGACCGACCTGACTCAGACGATGAGATGCAGTTGGCGTTGAGGCAACAAAACGAATACGAATACCACAATGCAACACAGGTATACCCCTTCTCATCAGAGGAGGTGGCGAACGCCATCCTGTCCTTCGGAAAACGGAAAGCACCGGGACCGGATGCAATTCCTGCAGAGGTTCTGCAGTGTCTTGTATCCAAGTTAGCCCCGGTGCTAGCAAAGATCTACAACAAATGCCTGGAGACGCGAACCTTCCCAACCACCTGGAAAACAGCGGAAGTGGTAATTATAAAAAAGGATCCAGACAAGGACCCTACAGTCCCCAAATCATATAGACCAATCTGCCTGTTAGATGTGATGGGAAAGACCTTCGAGAAATTGCTGGTGTCTAGACTGTCGAGTCATAGAATACTGCATGGCATGAGTAACCTGCAATACGGCTTTCGAAAAGGCAAATCAACATCCGATGCCATAAATCAGGCAGCCAGTATTGTTCACTCATCTATGAAGAAGTATGTTCTGGGGATCATGGTAGACATTTCCGGAGCCTTTGACAACCTGTGGTGGCCGGCCCTCTTCTCGCGGCTACGGGAGATGGAGTGCCCGGCGGCGCTTTATGGTTGTCTAAAGGACTATTGCCGGAACAGAGTCGCCAAAATAACGGCTCCTGGTGCTGTGGTGTCGAAGAACATTACAAAGGGCTGTCCACAGGGCTCAGTTTGTGGACCAGTGTTTTGGGATATCAACATGGATCCCTTGTTGATAACCCTAGACGAGAGCAACATGGTACTGGGAGTTGTTGCGTATGCAGATGACCTTCTTGTCCTTGTTGACGGTGACAGTCGCGCAGCGATCGAGAACAAAACAGCTCAGGTATCAGAAATTTTGTTACAATGGTGCAAACAGTCTAAGCTTCACTTGGCACCACATAAGTCAAATTACATGTTACTAAAGGGTAGACTAGCACGAGATCCAGCTATAAGATTAGAAAACCGTATAGTGGTTAGAGCAAGATCTGCTAGATACCTGGGCGTCCTCATTGATGAAACCTGGAGCTATGCTCCACATATTGCATATGTTGCATCAAAGGCCACTACACTGTTTAATAAACTAATAAGTATCGCACAACGACGATTTCACCTGCCACCGGCAGCAACACACATGTACAACAACAGTATTCTTGTGCCAGTCGTGGGGTATGGCTCCAGTGCCTGGGCCCACAGACTCGTGCAGGTTAGGCCAGCATTACAAATAAAGCGAATACAGCGAAACGTCATATTACGGTGTGTGGGTGCATTTGGCACTACACCAACAGATGCTCTTTGCGTAATTATGGGATTTTGCCCGCTTGATCTTAACATTAGACAGCACGCAGCAATTTACTGGTTACACAAAAGAGACTACGACAGAGTAAGAACAATAATGGGAACATACTTATACAATGTTACAGAAATCAAGCAAAGAACAATGCAATTATGGCAGGAGCAGTGGGAAAATTCTACCACTGGTAGACGGGTCTTCAACCTCTTCCCCAGGGTGAGGGACAGATTAAAACTAAGGCACATGACAGCAACTCAAGGAATTGTACACTTTCTATCCGGACACGGCCCCTATCCGACGTACTTTCACCGGATAGGTAGCTGGCCAACACCTGGATGTGTCTGTGGTGCCCCAGAGGGGACGCCCGAGCATGTTGCCTTCGAGTGCCCGGACTTTGATCCAGTTGCCTCAGAAATGAGAGAGGTGTTAAGAAATAAACAATTACAAGAAATATTAACAAATCCCGACCTATATAAGGTATTACAAGATCTAGTCGATAATATTTCCAAATTTGCACAATTAATCTTTGA
>NW_025729216.1:447500-457500 GCF_021461385.2 Schistocerca piceifrons
AGACAACCACCAAAAAACAAATTGTCCGAACTCTAATAAGCCAGCAAAGTGTATTCCATGTTCTACGAGAGGCAAGGCGTGCAATACACCAGGTCCTCAGTGCCCTACCTATCAGCTATATTTGCGCAGATTAATTGAGAGTACAGATTATGGACAGTAATCTATCACCATATAGTGAAGAGTTCATACCAGGCAGAGACTTCAAATGTCAGGAAATTGCACAAATAGCTGATAAGAATATGATACGTAGGAAACATAAGCCACCCTCCACGAGGCTTAGGAATTGGCGTAGGGCAATTGCATGGAGGAACATGCTACGCGAGAACAGGCAACCTCTATATACTTTAGAACTAGCCCACTGCGTGGATGTTAACACATTAGAGGACGAAACGACAGTTACAAGTGAAGATAAGATGTACCTTAAGGACAAGTCAGATCTCGCGTTTGGCAATAGTGAAAATAATGATCAGAATATAGTTGATACCGACAAGTTAGATCTCGCGTTAGGCAATAGTGAAAATAATGATCAGAATATAGTTGATACCGATAAGAACAAAATCACAGACAGTAGTAATTTCCCCCAGGAACAGGGGAAAAATCTTTCTTCATCAATTCAGGACAGCACCATTAGCTCTACCATTGCAGGGAATAAAATGTGTAATGTTGGCCTTGAACATCATGGAATTCTCTCCAAGATTAGGTCAAAGTTAAAGAGCAAAAGCAAAAAGACTATCGAGCCCTGTCATAAACCCGACATGATCACTATTGGTACTCAGACCGACTTTACAGACAGTGAAGACACACTGAAGCCTACAACAAATGAGGGAAATGACTATAAACAGTCGGATCCTCGATCGATTTATGTTGATCTTGAAGAGAATTACAGACTCTCTAGATTAGAAGATATGAGTGTATTAGTTGTAGCCCTTAGGCACATTGTCAGAATAGGGCATCCAAAAGGGAATACAATCGGCTTTCCATATCCCGGAACTGCCGACAGGCTGTTTTTGCGATGTAATAATCTACCAACTGGGAAGAAAGAATTGGGTGAGATACTTCAGAGGGCATATACCCGACGTAACGAAAAATTTGATCAAGAGGAGCTCTATAAGGAATTTGTGGAGTGTTATGGTAGAACAGTTTATGAGTACGACAAGACAGGTTTCAGATTTTATAATCATGTCAGACAGCCTTAATGAGTAGAAGAAATTTAGGTATAACTGTTGCTCAGATTAATGCTATGCGTAGCACCACCGTAATGACAGAAATATGGAAGGTTGCAGAAGACCGAGGTTTGGATATTATATGTATCCAGGAGCCTTACACTACGAAAGGGAAACTGGTACATTGCCCAATGGGTGCAAGAGTGATCATGAATGGAGAGAACCCAATGGTGGCTGTTGTGGTGCTGAAAAGAGAAGTATCAGTGACAACAATTGCTCAGGTAAATGATGAACACTCTGTTACTGTGGAGCTAACGACAACTGAGGGTGTCTTTCTCATAACTAACCTGTACTTTCAATATGCACATGAGATACAACCCTATCTCGATAAAATGATAAGAGCCAACGAGGTTGGAGGTAACAGATATCACATCTTCACAATAGATGCAAATGCTAAATCAGTACTATGGAACAGTAGAGAAACCGACGAGAGAGGACTTGAACTACAGGATGCTATTGCGGAGCAGAACTTAATAATTGTGAATAAACCCGGGTTTCCACCAACTTATCATAATAGAGCAGGGGCAAAATCTAATATCGACATTACATTGGCAAATGGTAGTGTGCTAAATAGGATACAGGCCTGGGAAGTACTGAACAGAGTGACTACAAGTGATCATAATATGATTACCTTTAGCCTTGTAAGCGTAAACAATGTAAACAGGGAGGAGAATTATATAGGGACCTACTTCGACTACAAAAGAGCAGAATGGGAGCGCATGAGGGAGGAGTTTCAACTGCAGGTGCCGGAGGGGAATGGCTTTGACATTGATTCGACAGCAGAAGCAATACAGGTCCATATACAAAACCTTATGAATACCTTCATACCTAAGCGTCCATTCTTTCGCGGCTCGAAAGTGCCATGGAGTTCCACACTAACAGAATTAAAGAGAAATGTTCGTAGGGCACGGCGCGCATATCAGAGGTCTCTCGGTGACAGAGAGAAGCAGAGAAGGTTGCTAATTTATCGGGAAATCAGAGCAGTTTATAAGGAGGAATTAATCAATACGAGAACAAAGCACTGGGAAACCTTCGTTAAAAAGGAGTTTCGAACTAATGTGTGGGGCTTACCATATAAAATCGTGAGTGAGAAGCTTAAGACACCTCTCATCTTGTCGACGCTTCAGAAGGCAGATGGTTCTACTACATCAGGGTGGCGAGATTCGGCAGAATATTTAATGGAAAGTTTACTCCCAAGTGATGATCCGGCTTCAGATAATGAACACCAGGCACTCTTGAGACAGAAGATGCAAGAAGAGTATCCAGATGAAGGAGTGGTTGTACCATTTGCTCAGGAGGAAGTGAGTCGTGCTATTGACACCATGAAGAAAAATAAATCCCCCGGAATAGACAAGATCACAGCAGAAACGTTACAACAACTGAAAAGTAAAATCGTGCCATATCTAACAGCTCTTTTTAATGAGTGCCTCTTGCAGGGAAGAATACCAAAGGTATGGAAGATCGCTGAGGCAACCATTATCAAAAAAGGGGAAGATAGAGATCCGAAATTCGTGAAGAGTTACCGTCCAATTTGCCTGCTGAACACTATAGGGAAGGTCCAGGAACGGTTGTTGTGCGGACGGCTGAGCGATCACAGGGAGCTCTACGGGCTCAACCAATGTCAGTACGGTTTTCGGGCTGGACGGTCGATAGATGATGCAGTTAATCAAGCATTACACATAACTTCAACTTCGCAGGCGAAATATGTTGTCGGTGTGACGATTGACATACAGGGTGCTTTCGATAATTTGTTCTGGCCTTCGCTGTTCGCAAGACTGCGAGAGCTAAGAACTCCAAAGTGCTTATACATGTCGATGCTTGATTACTGCAAGGATAGAAGGGTAATATGGAGATCACCAGAACACACAATAACAAGGCACATTAGTAAGGGATGCCCCCAGGGCTCCATTTGTGGCCCTATATTCTGGGATGTTCTGACAGAACCACTCTTGGAAATATTGGAAAATAACGAAAACGTAGCCGGTATAATAGCATATGCAGACGACCTGCTCGTAATCATAACTGGCGATTCTAGAAATTTAATTGAAAATCGAGCAACTACAGTCTTAAAAACTGTAAGCGAGTGGTGTACATACAATAAACTTCAAATAGCGGGTAGTAAAACTAAATACATATTGTTAAAAGGTAAACTATCTGCAGGTAGGGGTCCATCCATAAAATTGCAAGGCACTCCAATTAGCAGGGAGAGTGTTTGTAGATATCTTGGGCTGCACCTTGATGAGGGGCTGAACTTTAGTGCACACATTAAATTGGTGTGCGAGAAGGCATTGAACCTTATGAACAAGATCTGTACGATTGCTACCTCCAATTACAAACTACCCATTAATGTTGTTAGAATTTATCATGAGGCTATTCTAATGTCGATTGTGTCATTTGGGGCAAGTGCCTGGGCACACAAGCTGCGACAGGTGCAACCAGTTAGGCATCTGAGAAGGATGCAACGCAGCGTTCTCATTAGAATGACAGGAGCCTTCAAAACCACGCCAGTGGAGGCACTGTTGGTGATCCTAGATCTATACCCTGTAGACTTACAAATCAGGCGTCGAGGAGCCCTTTACTGGCTGAAGAGGGGCAAAGCTGACAAAGTAGAGGCAATTACAGGTACGAGAATTGAAAACAAATTAGAGCTCAAACACTGGATGGTCAGAGAGTGGCAACAAATCTGGGACAACATTGACACGGGTAGACGAGTGTATGAAATTTTCCCGGATATCAGGGAACGACACCGGATGCGACATATAAATGTGAGTAGGGGTATGGTCCATTTTCTTACTGGACATGGTCCATATCCCACTTACCTATATAAAATCAGTAGTTCAGATAATAATAGCTGTATGTGTGGTGCTGAGGGAGATCCGGAACACATGGTATATATGTGTCAAGGAAAGGATGCAGCAACGGAATTACTTCACATTTTACGTAGTAAGAATGTGTCTGAAATCGTGCGAGACGTAGACGCGTGTGAAGTACTGCGTGTGATGTCAGATGAGTTTTCTGCTAAGCAGATGCGTGTGTATGTGATGGCAGGGGGAAGAGCAGCACAGCAGGCAGCAAGAAGAACGGATCGACGGCGACGCGCAGATCCTGTAGCCCTGGGACCCGCAGCGGCGACGAGAGCACGGCGTGGTAATTCCCCAGATGAAGGAAATGCTACAGAACGAACCCCATCAGTACCAATGAGCATTCACAATCGCCGTCGCTTCTTATGGTATGCTCCGCGTGGCCGTGCGCGGGCTGCCTATCTGGCGGATCGTCGAGTGCATGAACATGTTTCTTCTGAGTCTGGTGACGAGGTAGATGGCAGCGACGGGCATCGCGACGGCGGGGTGCTGCGACGGGATTCACGGCGATGAAATAATTATATATAGAGTAGTGTCTAGCCTAGTTTAGCTAGTAGCTGATGCATTCTCGATGCTACATTGCACCTAGATCATTTATGATTATGCTTTAATTGTGGATGATTCATTACATGCTAGATAAAATATGGTCTAAATTGAGGATAATTTCATGCTAAATAATATGGTTAGCACACATCCTGGGTCGTCATGACATGATGTTTGCCAGAGTTTACTCTGAGGTTTTCCATGTCGTGGCTAGGGACAGGATGTATTTTTCTTTCAGGATGCTACACAACATCGGTGCTTCATGGGATACCAGGTCTTGAAGATCTACCTAGACCTTGGCAAGTGTACATGAGGCACAGATTTGATAGTAAAGGCATTTGCTGTTTTGTATTACATCTTGGGGTAGGTTAGGTTGGTGATGGGTCTTTTACACTTCTTCTAATTTCTTCTATATACTCCTGTCTATTTTCTTGGTAGTTAGGTTCCACAATAACAATCTATTATTGTAAATTTGTATTGGAAGTGGTTTGGCATGTAGTAGCAGCCCGGGTCCACGGCCCTAGGGACGGGCAACTCAGACATGAGGCTAAGAAGGCTGAAAATAAAATAAATGTAGTTCACACATGCCAATAATGTAACATTTCCTTATATATGACCTGCTTTAGTAATTTCCAGGTAGCAGGTCTTATGTTGTATTCAATGAAAAAAAAAAAAAAAAAAAAAAAAAAAAAAAAAAAAAAAAAAAAAATGTCCCTATACATGAGCCGCGACCTGTACCACTTACGAGCGAGAGACGCGATCGCGTTGCTCACTGTACGGCGTCCGATACCGAGCCATCAGCATGTCGGTCCCCATTCGCGTTGCACTCGCACTCGCACTCGCACTCGCAGTCGCAAAAACGTGGGGCAAATATATTACGCGGAAGAGTTATAACAGACCGAGCCCCACTGCATGGGGGGAGTCTTTGTCACTAATGTACACAGATGGAACATTTTGGACTGGAACCAGATTACCCGTACACACGGCGCTGATTAGTAATCAATGCAGAGCCATCAAATTACAGAATATATATACAACTGTCCGTATACATGCTGAAAGAGTGTGCCCACAATGGGAACCACACGTCAGCCAGACACTCTCATCACGCACCACTCTCTGCTTCTAACGGGCGCACATACAATATGTAAGCACCAGCATGGAACAACATCCAGTGCATCCTCTCCGCCACATTACACAATCCACACTATCACAACCAGACCAGGAGGTCCATGCGGAAAATAGAATATCCCCCCCTTTCGACATCCACCATTGCGCAGATAAGGCACCAATACCCACACATGTCCTATACAACGGTGCACCCAACATCACAATAGTACCTCCTGTCACAGCCCACAAACAATGACCTGAGTCAAAGACACAGGTCTGACACAAGCATAGAATTGGAGCGCCGCCTCTAATAAGCCAAAGGTGCATCCTGACGTGACAAATCTCATCATGTCACAAGCATTCACTTACTATAATCACTATCAACGAACGTGCCGCCCCCGCCCCCCCCCCCCCTACACCTTTCCTTACAACAACGTGTAACCTAACCTAACCTATGTTGTACCTTAACCTAACCTATGTTGTGCCTTAACCTAACCCATGTTGTGCCTTAACCTAACCCATGTTGTGCCTTAACCTAACCCATGTTGTGCCTTAACCTAACCCATGTTGTGCCTTAACCTAACCCATGTTGTGCCTTAACCTAACCCATGTTGTGCCTTAACCTAACCCATGTTGTGCCTTAACCTAACCCATGTTGTGCCTTAACCTAACCCATGTTGTGCCTTAACCTAACCCATGTTGTGCCTTAACCTAACCCATGTTGTGCCTTAACCTAACCCATGTTGTGCCTTAACCTAACCCATGTTGTGCCTTAACCTAACCCATGTTGTACCTTAACCTAACCCATGTTGTACCTTAACCTAACCCATGTTGTACCTTAACCTAACCCATGTTGTACCTTAACCTAACCCATGTTGTACCCTAACCTAACCCATGTTGTCCCCTAACCTAACCCATGTTGTCCCCTAACCTAACCCATGTTGTCCCCTAACCTAACCCATGTTGTCCCCTAACCTAACCCATGTTGTCCCCTAACCTAACCCATGTTGTCCCCTAACCTAACCCATGTTGTCCCCTAACCTAACCCATGTTGTCCCCTAACCTAACCCATGTTGTCCCCTAACCTAACCCATGTTGTCCCCTAACCTAACCCATGTTGTCCCCTAACCTAACCCATGTTGTCCCCTAACCTAACCCATGTTGTCCCCTAACCTAACCCATGTTGTCCCCTAACCTAACCCATGTTGTCCCCTAACCTAACCCACGTTGTCCGCTAACGTAACCCACGTTGTCGCCTAAACCTGCTCTGTAATTGTTATACGACTCGTTCAATTAGTGTAGTGTTGCCCACCCGCAACCCTCGCAATATAGTTCGCTACTCGCACTGCCCGCTCCCCTGTGTATCGCTTCATGTTAAACACCTTGCAAGTCTTGCTGACTTTCCACATGCTCCTGCTGTACACTGTAATGTGGATGGCAGCAGGACGTACATGCCGCCCCCCCCCCCACCCCTCCCCACGTCCCCACGTCCCCACCTTGCCCCCTGCCTTCGCAAGCTGGTTGGTGACAAGTTTGCATGTTCAATGCCCTTCGCATGCGACGTACGCAGGCTACGTTGTGGTGCGGCCTGTGTCAACTGTCCGCTGATGTCGTACGCGTGAACCACAATCTGTACTGCACATTCGTCCTTATGTACTGAATGATACATCGTGGCACATGTGTGACCGTACAACGACTGCGCCCAAAAACGGCGGACCATACAGTGCAAATATTGTGCACGCAGCTACGTGTCGTCTCCCTATGAGAGCTGGATTGCAGTGTGGTACGCCATAGAGACGTGTGGGAGGAACGGACGCCGTGGATGGCGATCAGCATGAGCTGTCTGTTGATGTATTCGGACCTAGTCGTCTCTCCTCACACACCGTGATGGCATGGTGCACCGCGTTCCATATCTGCGACATGCTACAGAGGCCGGTTGACAGTCGTTCGAGCAATGGACATCGCATACGTACGGGGGCCACCTTCCACGTATTGTCTAGGCGTGCACATTTTGTTGCGTGTATGTGGGCAGACGTAGTGTGGCGTGACACCTGACACAGGCATGCAATAATCGTTGAAGTTGCAAATGGCGATGGACGCCTGCGTTTTCTGGTGAAGTTACGCAAATGAAGAAATGGTAACCTGTTGTGGTGCGGTTGTTCTCGCTAGGGGTGAATCGGTGATGGCGACGATAGGTTGAGGTACTAACCGGTTGTTCCAGCGATACCCACCATGCCGACGAAACTGAACGGCATCTGGGTGTGAAGCGATACGCGGCGGTGGCTGGGTGGGACCGTCCCCGGCCGGTGAGGGGGCGCCTCCCGGCGTGCTGGCCGCGCGGTGCGTGGGCGCACGCGCTACAGCCGGCTGGTGGGGGCGGCCAGTGGCAGGCGCGCCGGCCGACGGACGCGGCAGGCGTCGCAGCTGCGCGCCGGCGCACCCTGCGCGCGGCGCCGTGCGGCCAAAGTAGGTCCTCGCGGGCCCGGTGCGAAGCGCGGTGGACATCTTCAGTGTGCTGGTCCGATTGAGGACTGTGTGCGTTGAGGATGCGCCGCCGCCCGGCGCTCGGCGCCGCGACGCCGTCTGCTGCTCGGTCACCCCAGCGGTTCTCGCTGGTGGTTTGTATCGCAGCTGTGCGGATGTGTTGGCGCGTGCGCTGTGCTGGGAGAGTTCGCTTCGGCACCCAAGTGGGGCTTTTGTCCTTCTGTGGCGCTGGCGTTGGAGCTGCCGGTCACCGTAGGTGGCGCGTGTTGTCTCCCGCCGGCAATGCCACGACAGCACGCTCCCGGGCCTCTGTCGGCAGCGGCAAGCTCAGTTGGGAGCACGGGTGGTCGCACCGAAAGCGTCTACTCGCCTAACTCCGGGCGATTGCGCCTCTCTCGAACCCGACCAAGTACTTGGGACGGCGCTGCGCGCCGCCGGGACCTGAGAGGGTTTCGAGGTGTATTGTGCAGGGGAGCTCAGCCTCCTCCTGTTTGCAGAATGATTGAGCGGACGCTTGCGTGTTCGCGCGGGCCCCCGGGACACACTCCCGGGCGGCCGGCTGCTCAGCTCTAGTTGACGCAGCTCCCTGGTTGATCCTGCCAGTAGTCATATGCTTGTCTCAAAGATTAAGCCATGCATGTCTCAGTACAAGCCGCATTAAGGTGAAACCGCGAATGGCTCATTAAATCAGTTATGGTTCCTTAGATCGTACCCACGTTACTTGGATAACTGTGGTAATTCTAGAGCTAATACATGCAAACAGAGTCCCGACCAGAGATGGAAGGGACGCTTTTATTAGATCAAAACCAATCGGTCGGCTCGTCCGGTCCGTTTGCCTTGGTGACTCTGAATAACTTTGGGCTGATCGCACGGTCCTCGTACCGGCGACGCATCTTTCAAATGTCTGCCTTATCAACTGTCGATGGTAGGTTCTGCGCCTACCATGGTTGTAACGGGTAACGGGGAATCAGGGTTCGATTCCGGAGAGGGAGCCTGAGAAACGGCTACCACATCCAAGGAAGGCAGCAGGCGCGCAAATTACCCACTCCCGGCACGGGGAGGTAGTGACGAAAAATAACGATACGGGACTCATCCGAGGCCCCGTAATCGGAATGAGTACACTTTAAATCCTTTAACGAGTATCTATTGGAGGGCAAGTCTGGTGCCAGCAGCCGCGGTAATTCCAGCTCCAATAGCGTATATTAAAGTTGTTGCGGTTAAAAAGCTCGTAGTTGGATTTGTGTCCCACGCTGTTGGTTCACCGCCCGTCGGTGTTTAACTGGCATGTATCGTGGGACGTCCTGCCGGTGGGGCGAGCTGAAGGCGTGCGACCGCCCCGTGCGTGCTCGTGCGTCCCGAGGCGGACCCCGTTGAAATCCTACCAGGGTGCTCTTTATTGAGTGTCTCGGTGGGCCGGCACGTTTACTTTGAACAAATTAGAGTGCTTAAAGCAGGCAAGCCCGCCTGAATACTGTGTGCATGGAATAATGGAATAGGACCTCGGTTCTATTTTGTTGGTTTTCGGAAGCCGAGGTAATGATTAATAGGGACAGGCGGGGGCATTCGTATTGCGACGTTAGAGGTGAAATTCTTGGATCGTCGCAAGACGAACAGAAGCGAAAGCATTTGCCAAGTATGTTTTCATTAATCAAGAACGAAAGTTAGAGGTTCGAAGGCGATCAGATACCGCCCTAGTTCTAACCATAAACGATGCCAGCCAGCGATCCGCCGCAGTTCCTCCGATGACTCGGCGGGCAGCCTCCGGGAAACCAAAGCTTTTGG